>NW_027185429.1:750000-762500 GCF_022577435.1 Embiotoca jacksoni
CACACACACACACACTCACACACACACACACACACACACACACACACTCACACACACACACACACACACACACTCTTTCACACACACACTCACACACACACACACACACACACACACAGTTTATATTGAAACATTTCTTTGTGTCTGAGTTTCTTCAGAAGTTTACAACATGACTGAATGAATGAATCACAGAAATAATGGATATAAAAGAAGTTTCAAGGTTTTTTATTTGATCAATTCATGATACTAAAGATTTATCTGCTTTAATTAATCTTTGTTTTATTATAAACAAGTTATTAACTGGTTATTAAAGGGCTCCTCCAACGTGATAATCCATCAGTTTCCTGCAGGAAGTTGGTTGGTGGAGACGTTGACCTTTGTGACTGAAATAAACACAGACATGATGCCTGTTGTGGTGCGTTCGAGGTCTCCGGGACATACAATCGCTGTGAGGTAAAAGTCATGTTGTGTTCGACAGTTTAAACTTATGAAATGAATTTAGAATCTAGAAAAAACAACGAGTCACGCTGAGTATCTTTAAAAAAAAAACATTGATACGAACCAAAGAAGTTCCTCCATGAAACCTTTTTAAAATCCCACTTTCATAAAACCCATTTGAACAAAAACAGAATTACATCACGGTTGAAATCTTTAGTTTTCATGCAGTTTAGAGGGGGAGAGCTTAACTGAACAGACGTTCCCTGAACGCCTCACACTGTTACAGAGACTTTGGTTTCTTCCTGGCAAACTAAAAGTCAAATAAATCAAAAAAATTAAATATAAAAAGCAAAGGCTTTTATTGAAACCAAAATCTGTTTTTATTTTACTAACTTTGTTTTGAAATGGCTAAAAAATTATAAAAATAGCTTTTTATCAAAAAACTCTTCCTTGTTTAACACTTTCTGCTTTATTCTAAAAATAGAAAAGAATAATTTTAAAAATACTTTGAGTTTACTGATTTGTTTTTGACTTCAACAGGACAGTTTTATATAAAGCTCTGCTGTAACAACCTATTAATATCATTTCATAATTAGTCATCACAGTTGTATACTAGTGATATTAAAAGATCATTTTAATCCCACAACAGCTTTAAGATAAACATGACTCGGTGTTTTATTATCATCGAAGCTCTGTCTTGTATCTTTGTGTCAAAATATAATCTTTTATTTTGTAATACTGACGGACAAACATCACTTCCTCCCGTCCGACAGCAGCTTATAGAAACATCTGGATCGGCCGGCAGCGACGTGAAGAGCACAAACAGATAAAACTCTTCCAGCTTCTCGCCGGAGGGACGCCGCCGGGGCTGATGGGAAATACGAAGGCAAACATCTGCGAGTGTGTTTTTCCCTGCATCCGCTCGTCTCTGTCACCTCTCAGGAAACAACAGGAAGCCGTGCTGACGGGGGGAGGAGGGGGGGTCAAGGTCGTCGGGGAGTTCGAGCGTGTGAGCGTTTCATTCATCCACTTATTGCAGGCTGTGAAGGCAACACGGAAAAAACACCTGAATCTGAGAGCTTTTCATGAATAGAAAAGATCAGATTTCAATTTGTTTAAAGGTCCTGAAACTCAACAACTCAACTCCTCCTCCTGTTTCCTTTTCTGATGATTGTGTGACCTTTGACCTCTACTGTAGTGAGGTCCCGCCTCCTGCTCGGCCCTCGACGCCACGTTCTAACCGCGCGATCGCGACTGCTCGGTTTGTAAAAGACATTTCTGAGGTGTTCAGAGACTTTACGTGCGTTCGATCGGTTTATGTTGATGACGGCAGACTTAAAGCTGCTCAGAGACGCTGCAGCAGCTCAACCACATCTGGCAGGAAAATTAAACACATCTGCAGCATGAAAACCACAGAAGAAGAAGACGGAGCAGATCTGCACCATTTAACTGCAGTAAACTGTGATTCTACTCTGAGAGTTTAATATCTGCAGCTTTATGATGTTGATTGATTGATTTCCTGAACTCCTGTTCATCCGAGGGTTTTTTTTCCAACAGTCCTCGTGACATCACACATTAACGCCTCTTTAAAGAAGTTCACCGTGACGTCGCCTCACCTGACGATTATGACCCAAATGATTTCTGGGTTAGATTAAAGTAAACATTCAACCCGAAACAATTTCCTTTCTCTGATTGGATGACATCAGCTGGATGGAAACCAACAACACTTCCTGCCTCTAATCAGGCCGACAGGTGCAGCAGGCCGACTGGATGTTTATGTTTCGTGTCAGTCTCAGTTGGACACGTTTGAAATCTGTACTTCAGAGGAGACGACTTTATACCCTGAGCTCGGACTGCTAGGCAGGAACATCAACAAGCTTCCAATCAGATCCTCCAGTTTACAGGTGTTTACCTACATCTGGAGAAAAATCTGTTCAAATAATTCAAAAGGTTCAGAAAATCTTTCTGTAGTATTCAGAGTTATTGATTAACACGTGAACGTGACCGCTGGTCCGTGAATATCTGTGATGTCACCGCGGACCTGAAACGAGCAGAGAAACACATTTTGGGGGAACAGAAAATCTTCAACACGCCTGCTCACAGTGTTCCTGAGCCCACGCAGTGATTTCCGTGTGCATCACTGTGCTGCGTTCAACAGGAACAGTGTTGGAACCTTTTGAACGACTCCTGTAGAACTAGAGACTCACTGCTAGAAATTCTACTCGTTTTATATTTAGATGTAAATAAGTGTTCAGATTTTTCATCTGCATTAAGCTTCTAGTGGCCGTTAGAGGAACTGCAGCCTGACACTCGTTCAGACTTCGAGGCATGAAAGCAGCTCAGGTTACAGAATTTAAACAGAAAACTGGATTTTATAACACGATTTAGTTTCAGACAGCAGCTGCGTTCAGGGTCAAAGTTCAACTGGAAAGTTTGGTGCTTTTCGGAGGATTTTCTTCTCTAAAGAGACGACAAATGGAGTTCGTCTGACGCCGACTCGCTCTCTCTGAACTTTTTTAGATCACAGCTTAACTTTCCGACACTGTTAATGGCTGTTAATACGACGGCGTGCATAAAAGGAAGTGAGAGACGGGATTAACCCGCCTCAGCTAACATGAAATCACGTAAAACAGCCGCATTAACGCAGCCAGACGCAGCAGCACCTGCAGGGATTACAGCCGTTGTTCACTTCGACTGAGCTCAGATGCTTTTCCTGCTTTAATTCATACTTTGTGATCATTTTCATTCATATGATACAGCTTTAATGCATCTTGAATGGCTGGAGCTGTGGTTGAAATAGGTTTTATCTCTGGGTTTTTGTGCTTTGCTTTCCTGCCGTTGAATTAGTTTGAAGTATTTGACATTTAGACGATGTTTGATCACTTGTCAGAGTTTAAAGAGGAAAGACTCGAGGCTGTTCACGGAGTGTCGTGTATTTCAGCAGATCGTCAGATTCACGATTCAACGACTGAAAAACTCCATAAAACGCAGACTAGACACTCAAACTTAACTCATGACGTCTCTGTTCATTTCCATTTACGTGGCTTTTATTTTATACATTTTGTCGTGTTTAGGGTCAAATTAGTTAACAAAAATAGAAATATCATATATTTGTGTAAAAGTGGAAATATGAACTAATTCAGTGAATATCTACTTTAAATTAAATGATTTCCATAAAATCCTTGAATTGTCCTTAAACATTTAACATCATTAGTTTCCAGTGAACAACAGCAGCATTTAAAATCTCTGTAGGCGTCGACATAACAACACTAACATCCTTTTGCCCTCTCCACCTCAACCGCCACCTGGCCTTGGTAACCATGGGAACCGGCAGAGTGGAGGACGCGGGTCCTTCACATCGCCACGGCGACGCAGACAGATGCTGCTTTCAACGACGACTCAAACAGTAATCACTTTTTCTTTTTTAATTTACACATTCGATCAGTTTGATTTAGTTAAATTAAAGTTAGAAGGATTTTCTCTTCAACAACACGACAAACTGTTAAAGTGTTGATTTAATCTTATCAGGTCATTTCAAAGGGACATTTTTTAAATGTGGCCAGCTGAGATATTTCAGAAGCTAATATAATAATAATATTAATAATAATAACAATAACAATAATATAGTATTAATTATCAGTCCCTCTTTACCATCATTTCCTCCTTAGTTTTTGATCTGAATAATGTAACTTAAGTATTTAAGTTGTTTACAGTTTATAAAACAGCTTTCACAGAATGTTTTTATGTTTAATGTCACATTTGATGTGACATTAAACATAAAAACAGCTCACGATGAAGTTTTTTGCTTTAGTCTGATGTCACCATTTTAAAGTAAAAACTTTTAAACCTACTTTTTATGCTTCGAGTTTTACACATGAACACACAAAGACCTGCAACTCTGCACCTGAATGCATCGTTTCTGAACCGTGTCAGAAACCCAAAACAACGAGCTGAAAGAGGCCAAAACGCAACGCAGCAACCCGTCGGGGTTCATCGGACACGTAACACGATCAGATCAGTCAGCTATCGAGCAGCTTCATCACACAAACCAGGGCAAGTGTGTGTGTGTGTGTGTGTGTGTGTGTGTGGTGTGTGTGTGTGTGTGGTGTGTGTGTGTGTGTGGTGTGTGTGTGTGGTGTGTGTGTGTGTGTGTGTGGTGTGTGTGTGTGTGTGTGTGTGTGTGTGTGTGTGTGTGTGTGGTGTGTGTGTGTGTGTGTGTGTGTGTGTGTTGTGTGTGTGTGTGTGTGTGTGGTGTGTGTGGTGTGTGTGTGTGTGTGTTGTGTGTGTGTGTGTGTGTGTGTGTGTGTGGTGTGTGTGTGTGTGTGGAGGGAACTTCCCTGCTTCCCCACAACACAAACACACAGTAGAGATGTGACATAACTCTGTGGTCTGAACACAAAAGGAGGGAAAAGGACATTTCCAGTGATGATGTCATTTTGTGGGCGGAACCTCGTCCAGCTGTGCTTAAAACCAGCAGGTCCAAAAATGACTTAATATTTAAAACTGTACTTTAAATCCAAGGATTTTAATAAATTAATAAACTAATAAATTAATTATCGACAGATTTTCAAGTTTCCGACGGTACTTGAACTAATCATGTTCACCACATAACTAAATCTGATCTTAAAATTTAGATTTTTCAAGGAAATCAATCTAAATTACATTTAAAATGTGGCCAAAAATAAATCATTGCATCCAGATTGTGTAAAAAAACAACCAAAGCAATTCCAGGAAGCGTTGAAGGACTCGGCTGAGACAGGAAGTCACATGACCAGAAGTCACATGACCACAATTCAAACTTCTGGCTGACGGAGAGCAGAGAAGTAAATATATCAATGAAATAGAGACTCATTCAAAATCTTTACAGAGTTTAGAAACTAACAGAGCACCGAGCTGCTCCTCCAACACACACACACACACACACACACACACACACACACACACACACACACACACACACATACACACACACACACACACACACACACACACACACACTGCTGTGAAACAGGAAGTGGGGACCGCTGACACAGCAACACCAACCAGGAAGTGACATTCATAGTTTTTTGGTTCCAGCGACTGAAATTTGATGATTTCAGTTTGTTTCCGTCTTAAACGACCGTCAGTATATATTTATATGTTATATATACATGTATTATATTATAAATATCTTTGAGTTTCAGACCGTTCTTATGTATAAATATAAAACTCTTTCTTATGACGTCACTTTGGGACAAAATATTTTTTCCGTACGTTTTGATTCAACAAATTCTCGCCGTCGTCCTACATCGAGCTGATCTGATTGATCTGAATGATTTGACTGATCTGATTGATCTGACTGATTTGACTGATCTGACTGATCTGATTGATTTGACTGATCTGATTGGTTTGACTGATCTGACTGATCTGATTGGTTTGACTGATCTGACTGATCTGATTGGTTTGACTGATCTGACTGATCTGACTGATTTGACTGATCTGACTGATCTGACTGATTTGACTGATCTGAATGATCTGACTGATTTGACTGATTTGACTGATCTGACTGATTTGACTGATCTGACTGATCTGACTGATTTGACTGATTTGACTGATCTGACTGATCTGACTGATTTGACTGATCTGAATGATCTGACTGATTTGACTGATTTGACTGATCTGACTGATTTGACTGATCTGACTGATCTGACTGATCTGATTGGTTTGACTGATCTGACTGATCTGACTGATCTGATTGATTTGACTGATCTGACTGATCTGACTGATTTGACTGATCTGACTGATTTGACTGATCTGACTGATCTGACTGATTTGACTGATTTGACTGATCTGACTGATTTGACTGATCTGACTGATCTGACTGATTTGACTGATCTGAATGATCTGACTGATTTGACTGATTTGACTGATCTGACTGATCTGACTGATTTGACTGATCTGAATGATCTGACTGATTTGACTGATTTGACTGATCTGACTGATCTGACTGATTTGACTGATCTGACTGATCTGACTGATCTGATTGGTTTGACTGATCTGACTGATCTGACTGATCTGATTGATTTGACTGATCTGACTGATCTGACTGATTTGACTGATCTGACTGATCTGACTGATCTGAATGATCTGACTGATTTGACTGATCTGACTGATTTGACTGATCTGACTGATCTGACTGATTTGACTGATTTGACTGATTTGACCTTGAAGAACCAAACATCGAAAACGAAGCGAGTGAAAGGAAACACGATGATTTAAAGAGGTGTCAGCTCACTGGACCGTCGGCTCTGTGGACTTAACGAGGTTTTATTAGTGACTTCACTAAAGAACGACTTCATACGGACAAACAGAGAAAAGATCGTGAACTAGCTCGTTAGCTTGTTAGCTCGTTAACCGTTAAAATTTTTCCTTCAAAGATTCAAAGAAGCAAACGTTCACCTGATCACACGGTGGTGAGATCAGGTGAGATCAGGTCTTCAGGTTTCATGACTCGACTCATCGTCACCGGATAAAAACCTCATCGTTACCAGAAGAAGCTCGTCGTCATGACAACTGAGACTCAGAAATCTCCAGTTTCTGTTTTTTCTTTCGGCCAAAACACGTGAAACTTTAGAGGAATTCTGCGACATCGAAAGAGCGTAAATGTACCTTCTGGTCCACGATGGAGCAGACGAGCTCCCTGACCGCCGCCAGCGAGAGGTCGCCGGGGTCAAGGGTCACGGTCTCCCGGGTCAGTCCGATCTGGAGCAGGAAGGAGACGCCGTGGAAGGAGGCGGAGCCGGTGGGGCTGGGCGCCGTCGGGCTGCCGTCGGACAGCCGGCCGCAGACGGTGGCGGGGGGGCTGGGCGACGGCGAGGGGGTGGGCGGGGTCACGCTCTGAGGGAGGGCGGAGCCAGACCTCGGAGAGGCCGGCGGCGGCGGGCTGCTTTCTGCCGACATGCTCGCCGGTGGGAGGAAGTCCTCGAGGAGACGTCAGCCGAGCGGCGTCGCTCTCACTTCACATCTCAACACGGGAAGTTTCCTCCGACTGACGAGCATCTCTGACGTCCAACTCAAAGTCTGAGACCTTGAACGCACCGGTTTAATCCTCGATGGTCTTCAGCACGCCGACTTCTGAGCAGCAAGAAAACGACAGTAAAACGTGCTGATGTGAATTTTCTGTCAGAAACAAAAACAGCCAGTTGAAGAATTAGTCACGAAAGTTCACTTTAAAATGAGAAAATCTACACAGAAATCAGCTGCATGAATAAAAACATCTTCATTATTTAAAATATGGTGTCAGAAAAACACCCAGAACATTTCACATTAAATCTACGATGACAGAAGATAAAGAAAAAGAGCGAGGATTCATACCAGAAAGAAAAACACAGCAAATTTAAGTGCTTTTTATTTTTATCTTTATTGAAGCAACTAATCAATTATAAAAACAGCTTCAGATTATCTGTTGATGATTTCTGGTATCAGTTCAAAGTACACTTTAACTTATAAACATTACTGTGTCATGAAAATATGTCATTTTATTGTACATAAATGATTAAATGACACCATGTTTAAATATAAACTGCTTCTGGCTAAAGCTCATTTATGCATTTTCTTTTCCTTTTTCTTGTTATTAATAAAAAACAAACTACCTTTAAATTATATAGTTCATGTTTTTAATTACAACTAAATGTATTAAACTTAAGTGCATTCGTAGCAACAACAACACATTTTGTCCAAAAATGTGCTTTTAGGAGACGATGATGAATAATCAACTTATCTTCAAACTATTTTTAATCTTGTTACTGATTGTGACTTTGAGGCAGCGTTGAGCCACGATGAGTCTTTACAAACACCATGAACACTTCAGAACATCTAAATGGTGACAAACAGAAAATTATATCTAAAGAACTATAAAATATTTGTAACATTTACAACTAAAACTCTCTTCAGGTCAAATCTGGTGTTTTAGAAAGTAATCCTTTAACTTCATGTTTAAACAACAACAAGCACTTTGTTGATTATTTGATTCATTTTTTATTTGCATCATTTGTAAGAACACATCTTGTCCATTGTCAGTCCAACAACTCCAGATTATTAATGTTAGAAAAGCGTCTCATCTGAGAAACACATTCAAATCCGTGTTATTAATGATCGTGAACATAAATTGGACTTTTTGTACTTTTGATCTTAATACAGCTGGAAACATCTGGATTTCCGTTAATTCGCCGTTATGAACCGAAGTGTATGAAGTTGTAACCGGATCAACCGGCTGCTCGGGTTCATGATGAACAGAAGTTAAATACCTCACGCGACGCCGCGCTGCCTCCTCCGCTTCCAGCGGCGGCTCGACCCGCTCACCGTACCCTCCCGGTCCCGGTCCCGGTGCGTCCGCCGCGCTCGGTCCTCCGGGGCTGCACGCGACGGTAGAGGCGGCCGGTTCGAACCGTTTTTTCGGGTCTCTTCTCTCGACAGACCTCCCGGAGACGCGGCGGTCCGACCGCGCAGCTGCAGCTTCACGCGGATCTGAAGATCAAACACACGAAGTCGGTCTCCCGGCGGCGCGCGCCGACAGGAGGTCTCACTCTGTCGGAGTTTCCGGGGACCGAACAGCTGGAAGACTCGTGGCGCTGACAGCTCCGGAACCATTTGATGGACCAACATCTTTTATTGCCAAACTGCCGTTTCCAAAGCCACTACTGTAGTCACAAAGCTCGCGTGCACTTTTATTTTTCCAGATAGCTCCAATAATTTATGAAATAATTATTATTATTAACACAAAAATGCAGTTTTGACGAGCCATCAGCCAAAAACTGATGCTATCTGTGTGATTTATTTCGGGCTAACAAATGTTAGCTCTGTTGCTTGAATCCAGCGAAAATCTTGAGGCCAAAAAAATATGATCACAAAAAAAACAACAACAACTAAACAAATGCGAGCTAACACTGAAAGAAATCAAATAAATAAAGATCAGAATCACTGATAGTCCCAAACAAAAACAAACTCAAGCTGAAATCAACCAATCAGAAACTGCAGCAGCTTCCATCCCACAGAGGGAGTCAGCGCTCATATCATAGACGATCTTTGTCCAGTTGCGTGTTCAGTTCCTTCCGTTGAGTTTCATGATGTAACTCTGTGGCGCCATCTCCTGGTGGAAACACTGCATTACCCAGAGGGCAATTTCCCGTTACAAAACTTAATACAAAAAAAAAAGACTTTAAAAACCTTAAACTTTAAACTAACAGCAGCGGTTTTATAGTTTATTCAAGAAAATACAACCAACTAATCTGTCTTAATTTAACATTGTTATCCAACCAAAAACTGGTTTCATCACTTGATTATGTTTCACTGTTGAATAATAAGAATAACGTTTCCTGAGCTGCTGTGTGTCATAATAGACATCGTTTCAGTTTCAGGCTCCTTTGATCTGCTTCTATTGTTTAAAGCAGCTGCAGCCAGCTGGAGGTCCTGAAGTTCAGCCCTCAGACAGGAATCAGAGGCAGGATGAGGACCAACACCTCTCACAGGAGCACAATGCAAGCTGGAGGTTAAAGGTCACACAATGGACTGAGTTTAAAATGTTCTTACTTTCATTTATGCTCTGGTAGTTACAAGATTTGTATGTTTGCTTCCTGTATGCTGCTGTAGCGAAAAAATTTCCCCTCGGGGATTAATAAAGTAACTACCTAACCAAAGATTTTGTCCTCGTGAATGTTAAAACAGCCATTTAATTTATCAGTGATTGAATAAATGTGATCATTTCTGTCAATCTGACAATTACAAATACTCAGTTTATTGTAAAGTTTTAGTTTTTGTCCCCCCACTCTTTTCTTTAAGATAACAAACACAGGATTTTAATTGTATTATTATTTTAGACAGAAAACAGTCAAACATTTAGTGGTTAATTTATCAAGTACGCGGACGTCCTGTAGTCCTGTTTTCTGCCAGAGGAGGGCAGTGTTTATCTAAAAGTTCTCTTTAGTCTGATGACTTTGATCACGTAATCACTTCATCTACTAAATAAATCCAAACTCCCACAGGGATGAGAAATGTTTGTTTCTGGATAAAAACCTTCCAGTTCTTCTGTTCTAGCCAAAATAAACAAGGAACAACGAGGGAAGATCAGATTTCCACACAGAGAGTTTATATTCGTTTGATGGATGAACAACAAATAAAAGGTTGTGGAAAGTTTTTGCCTCCAGGAAACATTAAAATGAATCATCTGTAACTGTTTGACCGACTTTATATCGCTGTAGTTACATTTTCAATCTGCTTCTCCTTCATGCACTCCCTAAATACAAAGATTTAAAGGACCTTTCACAACTCCGAACCATTTTTTAAATTCCACTGAGAATTACCGCTGGAAGCCCCGCCCACAAAACAATGCTGCATTCAGGTGCTGTCAGACATATCACATGTTAATATTTGCTGCTTTTTAAAGTCTCTTTTGAACATGGGGGTGTGTGATGCTACAATTTTATAACGCAACACTAGTAGTCGTACTTTACGTGTGTTTTACTTGGCGACATTATTTATTTGTGTTTGAAAACGTGAACAAAAATGGTCATGATAGATTCCCAATCTGCGGTTCCGGGCCCCACAAGGGATCGCGAGAATAATGTATGTAAGTATGATAACGAAGGAAAGTAGAAAATCATATTCCTGTTCAACTAAACTAACTTTTCAGATTTTTGTTTTCTTCTTTTTGTAACTCTAAGAATGACTCATTAAACGAGGAGGACTAAATCTGGTGTCGATCCGGACTGTGAGTGTGAACAGCTCAGAGCCGTGAGGTGTGGTGGTCCCGAGGGAAACATCTGCAGACGCTAAAAAAGCCCAACAAGCCAACAAACCAGCACACAAGACCGAGCGGCTCCGCAGATCGGAGGTTTGATTTGAGGCCGAAGAGGCTTTTTAAAGTGATAATCGTCCTTCGCTTCATACTTTCACAAAGAAGTTGAGAGGAGGCCTGTTTTACACACTTTATTCAGAACTGAGTATCTGCATGGACACGTATAAAACATACATGTTACATACATGATAAACTGTAGTTAGAAGTGTCCTGTTCATTAAAAACAAAGGTTAAATGTCATAATGACATGTCAGGAAAAACATTTATTGTCTGTATGTTTTGTGCCAATATTCTGAATTTGTTTTTGTATACCATCAATTAAAATGAATATAGATAGATAGATTAGAAATTAAAGAGTTGTTGCAGTTCTTGTTTGCAGTTCTGTCGTTCTTACTAATCGGGTAAAATAAAAGTATAACATACACTGTCAATATTATCCATCGTTACGGTAATAAAATCCTAATCTTTGAAACAACGCGAGTGTTTTCATTTCACTTTGTTTAATTTAATTTGAAGATCTGAATATTTCGTTTGTTTTAAAGGCTCCGTCGTTCCCACAGCGCCTTGAAGGCAGCATCACCATACTCTCACGGGATTGGAGGAACAGGGGGAGGAGGGCGTGGTCAACCTTGTGGTAACCTGACACCAACCCCACGCGCGGCTCTGCTGTCCTGTACAGACCAGTCAGTCAATCAGTGAGCAGCGGACCCACGGACCGACGGTAACGGAGCTCCTCCGGTCCTCAGCATGAGATAACTTCGATCCCGTTAACGGTTTAATTCGGTGACCCGGAGACGCTTCGGAGAGATTAACAGCCGGTGGTCTGAAATGGAGGCTGTGAGTCGGTGGAGCCCTCAACAAGTGGCGGACTGGATGAGAGGTAAGGCTGCCAAATGGTGAGCCCTGCTGTTATCTACGGCTCACTTTATGGCAGCTAACGGCTTGTTTTCTGTTTGAATGTGTTTTAGACTCAGATTGACCGACTAGTTGGAAGTTACAGGGAGTTAAAAGGGAGTTAAAAGGAGTTAAAATGAGTTACAGGGAGTTAAAATGAGTTACAGGGAGTTAAAATGAGTTACAGGGAGTTCAGTTTTCTCTGAAAGTTTGGGACCGTGAATTTAAACAGTCAAAAAAAAGTAATATTTAAACTGGTAAAATAAGAGTTTGAGTGTTTTTTAGTTGATCGTCTGTTTTAAAAACCTGTCAATCAGTGTTTGTTGTGTTTTAGCCT
>NW_027185429.1:767500-815569 GCF_022577435.1 Embiotoca jacksoni
AATTAAAAATGTTTCAAAATCATTGAAATGTCAGAAAGAAGTCAGAAGTGTGTTCAGATTTCTTGATGTTTCTCGATGATGAATGTTTGTCAGATTTCTGGGTTTGATTATTGGAGGTCTAAGAAGCGTCTCGGCTTCATCTTCTAAAAACAACTTCAGGAGCTTCTTCTGAGTTCGAACGCCAAACCGATGCTCCCGATCGGAACGAGAAAAATGTGTCTGCAGCCACAGAAATGAATGAGATTTAATTTGTCAGAAGGTTGATCCAGTTCTGAACGTCGCTGCGCTTATAACACAGTTTTAAACACATCAGTCATAAGAGGAGGAAAAAATAAACGTGGAATTTCTTTATTACATTTTATTTGAAAAACATTTGACCCGTACAATAAAGTGTTTTTGAGGAAATGTCTATTTTTTAGCTCCAATTTTGTTATTTTTTTTCCTGAAAGAGGCGTTCGTGCACACGAGTGATTTTTGAACAACAAACAAACAAACTTTCACACTGGAGGGTTCCCGGTGTGTGGTTCCCGGAGTGTGGTTCCCGGTGTGTGGTTCCCGGTGTGTGGTTCCCGGTGTGTGGTTCCCGGAGTGTGGTTCCCGGTGTGTGGTTCCCGGTGTGTGGTTCCCGGTGTGTGGTTCCCGGTGTGTGGTTCCCGGAGTGTGGTTCCCGTGTGAACACGGCGGTGGAGTGAACACAGATCTGTCCCATCAGCAGTGAGTTGAGGAATGTCCTCCTGCTGTCGGACTGATCGGAGACCATCTGTTCTGCTCAGAAGACAAACGGGAGTCTGATTGTCTCCTTTAACGACCTCATGCCGAGTCAGTTGTTTTCTTCTCCATTCACACCAGTTCAGACGTTTGGTTTCACAACATCCACCATTTGGGTGGAGCTGAATGTGTTTTTAGTTTGTTATAAGCTCTCAGCTGTCCTGCTCTTGTCTGTAAATCATTACATCTATAAATTGAGAAAAGCTGGACCAGATTTTACTGTGAATACAACAGATTTTTTTTAAAAACAGCCCAGATTCTGCAGTGGAAATCACTGCATGGGCTCAGGAACACTTAGCTATAAGCAGACTTGATAAAGATTTTGTTCCCCAAAATTGGATGTTTGTCGGCTCCGGTTTCCGGTCCATGATGAAATCACCAATGTTCACGTACCAGAGGTCCAAAACACAACTGAACAATGGCTGAAGCTCTTTGATCGATGCAGCAGTGACATCTCTTTTACCCCCCCCCCCCCCCCCCCCCCCCGCTCCTCCTCCCACTGCTGCTGTTCACCCAGAGGTCAGAGGTCAGGATCGGGCCCAGTGTGGCGCCGCTGGAGCTGGCAGCGTCTCGCTCAAGGTCACATAAGGTCACGGAGGATTGAAGGAGGAACCCTGCTGGTCCAGAAGATTTAACATGGAGCCTTTAATGTCCATTAATCAGTTTATTATTGGTTTAACATCAGCAGGGCAATACAGGAAATGATCATTCACTCATATTAATAATGAACTCTGGAAGAAGCATTCAAAGTTTCTATAGTTTATCTTTGAACCATATTATGAGTTTGATTATGATGTTTATTATATGAATAGTTCTCGACCGTGACCTACAAATTCAGACATTTACAGGATGAAATATTTCTTTAATCTCGTGCACGAACTAAACTTTTATCAAAAAAGGAACCTGGAACAGTTGATGACGATAAAAAAATCTAATCAGGGACCGTCTGTCTGTCTCTGATGAGGACAGGAGGACGGTCTGTCTGTCTCTGAGGAGGACAGGAGGTCATCTGTCGCTGATGAGGACAGGAGGACGGTCTGTCTGTCTCTGATGAGGACAGGAGGACGGTCTGTCTCTGATCAGGACAGGAGGCTCTGAGGCCTGGCGAGGTGGCAGGGTGGTGCGAGCTGTCGGTCGTCACGGTGATGGATCAGCTGGAAGAGTCAATAAGTGATGTTGACTCAGCAGATGTTTGCTGTCAAACTAGAACGGATCAAAACAGACGAGACTTTCACCGAAACTCTGAGTATCGCTTACTCTGCCTGATTTTAGATGTTTTCCATTAAATAAAACACAAAAATCTTTGTTAACCCCGTCCGGTCCTGACCTCTGAATCGGACCCTGTCCGGTCCTGACCTCTGAATCGGACCCTGTCCGGTCCTGACCTCTGAATCGGACCCCGTCCGGTCCTGACCTCTGAATCGGACCCTGTCCGGTCCTGACCTCTGAATCGGACCCCGTCCGGTCCTGACCTCTGAATCGGACCTGTTCTGTCCCTCAGGTTTGGACGACAGCCTGCAGCAATACATCCCGTCCTTCCAGCAGCAGCAGGTGGACGGGGAGAAGCTGCTCCGGATGTCCCACCAGGAGCTGCTGTCGGTGGGCGTGGCGCGGGTCGGACACCAGGAGCTGGTTCTGGAGGCCGTGGACCTCCTCTGTTCTCTGGTGAGTGAGACGTAGAGAAGGTTCTGAGAGGTTCTTATGATCACGTGACTTCAGAGGAGAAATATAACCTGACTCAGCAACTTGAATCCTCTGAACGTTGGACTGTTTCATTCCTCCTCCAACCAGACTCCAGCCACAAATCTCTTAAATTAACAACCTGAAAGTTGTTCACCATGTGTCACTAGTTTCATTTTAATTATGGAAACAGACAACATTAATGTCTTATAGTGACTTTACTTAGAGAAACCACAATATTGAGGCCAAAATAGTTTTTTCCAAGAAGTAACAGGAATTTAACAGAATTCCTTCATGTTTTAAAGATAATTTTGTGCTCCACATGAACAGAAGTCCTGTTTGAACCAGTAAAGTGGTTGTTGGGATCAGCGGAGGCAGTGAACGCCTCACAGAGCTCCTCAGTCAGCTGTTCACAGAATGGAGTCCAGTCAATGGAGATGGACACTCAGCAGCTACTGCTCTGTTTAGAGGTCTGTGGACGTCCAGTCAATCATTTATTCTCATATCCACTAAATCAACTTTCCTCCAGGATGGTTAAAGTCACATTATCTGATAACTAGCAGCTCCTTTAATGATGTTAGGTTAAACATAAATGTGTACAACTGATTTTCAGAACTTTTACTTTTTGTAAATCGACTGAAGATCTTAAAATCACTCCAACATTTTAAGAAAAATATTTATTTAAGATGTAATAATTCTAGGATGTTTTCTGCAGTTTGTGATTTGACCTAAAAAATGTCAGTTCATGTAAACAATAAGTAAAAAAATTTACTAATTGAAGTAGATTAGTTGGTCTCCTTGTTGGAAGTAAAGTCTTGATGTTATCTTGACGTCGTTCAGACCAGCTTCAGACCAGCTACAGACCAGCTACAGACCAGCTACAGACCAGCTACAGACCAGCTACAGACCAGCTTCAGACCAGCTACAGACCAGCTTCAGACCAGCTTCAGACCAGCTACAGACCAGCTACAGACCAGCTACAGACCAGCTACAGACCAGCTACAGACCAGCTACAGACCAGCTTCAGACCAGCTTCAGACCAGCTACTGACCAGCTACAGACCAGCTACTGACCAGCTACAGACCAGCTACTGACCAGCTTCAGACCAGCTACAGACCAGCTACAGACCAGCTACAGACCAGCTTCAGACCAGCTACAGACCAGCTACTGACCAGCTACAGACCAGCTACTGACCAGCTTCACTCTGTTTCTGTTGGCGGGCAGAAAAACCACCGTCAGAGGAGCGAAGTCATAAATCTGAGTCTGATTCATTCAATCCCATAAAGGTTCATACTTTTTGAATCCTGACATGTTATCTGTCCAATGTATGACTAAAATTCTTCATCATCATCACCATCACCATCACCAGCAGCTCGAGTGTTTCAGGCTGTGATTTCCTGCCGCTCTGAATAGAAGGTCAGACAATGTGCTGTGGATAGTTGTTACTGCTCTGTGGTGGACCAGGAAACAGATGTGACATCCTCCCCACCCCCGCACACACACACACACACACACACACACACACACACACACACACACACACACACACACACACACACTGTACTCTTTCAGGGACTTGTTTTGATTACTATTACTGACAGTCAGAGAACATCAGGTGGCCTCAGATAATCCTAAATATCACAACACTCTAAATCATTAAGTTTTAATCTGAAAACAATATTCCTTTATTTGTAGTCTGAATCTTTGGTGAATGAAAGTGTGTTGGACCTTCGTCTCCGTCTTCCCTCTGAGTGACAGCTGAGGTCGTGTTCCTGTTAACGTGGTTTGAAGGTTTTACCTGCGACAGGTGTCGTGTTTCTTTACAGATGATGTGTTCCGGTTCCGTCGGTCGACAGGTGAGGCGTCGGTCGACAGGTGAGGCGTCGGCTCACCTGCAGGTGTTTTCTGCTTCTTGTGAGCGTCCCGACGCCTCAGCTCCCTGAGCGTCCCGACGCCTCAGCTCCCTGAGCGTCCCGAGGCGAGTGGAGAGTTGAGAAATGTAGTGTGTCGTGTTTTTGGAGCTCAACCTGAAACTTTGTTCAAAACTAAACTGAGTTTTAAAGAGTGAAAAATACATGAATATGTATTCATCTTCATGGAGACGAGGTGGAGTTGGTGCTCATGGGAAATGTAGTCCATCCAAACCCTGGCAGGAGGTGAGGAGTATTGATGACGTCTGTCCAACAGAACTGCGGCATGGAGTCGGACCACCTGAAGACTCTGGTGGGGAAGATGAGAGCGGCCCACCACCACCTGAGCGGTGCCGTGTCGCAGCGCAGGAAGAACCCCGCCTACCACAACAAGAACTCCCATCAGCCCTCCAACGAGTTCCTGACCGCCGTGGTGGAGCTGATCGCAGCCGCCAAGAGTCTGCTGGGCTGGATGGACAGGTGCTTATTATATCATTATATCATTATGTCATTATGTCATTATCATTATATACGAGAATATAGGATACGTACCACACAGACTTATTCAACACTATGGAGTGTGAGCATTACAAGTTAATATTTAGTTGTTAATTTAAGTTTTTGACTCAAATGTCCATGTGGACTTCAGGGAAGAATATTGGTTGTTTAGCAATATTTTTAAATATATTAAAAAAAATGTATTCTCTAAAAATCACTTGTTACAAAACTAATGTTTGAATATTTATAAAACTAATAATTGTTGGTTGCAGCCTTGCAAGAGGTTTTCTGTTAATTACCTGAAACACAAACGGAGCTGAAACAAACTTTACAACAAATATGTTCAGCTTCGACTTCAGTGGCGCGAATTTCCAACTAATTAATTCATCAGATGACGTAGATCCAAACTGTCAGGAGGGAACGTCAGCTGGGTGTTTGTGATTTTAGCAGATAGTTCGTCTGTCAGCTGTTTGGCTGCTTTCACTCAGCTTGTTTCAGCTTGAAGAACATTCCAGCTCCACAGCAGCTGTTACACACAAACACTGACAAGATCCTGCACCGACACCCACAACACGCCTGACGGGATGCGTGTCAGAGCACCTGAACGCACCTGACCGCACCTGAGGACGCGAGTTTAATGTGGAGTTTTACATGTGGAGTTTTACATGTGGAGTTTTACATGTGGAGTTTTACATGTGGAGTTTTACATGTGGAGTTTTACATGTGGAGTTTTACATATGTCGCTGCAGCTGAAGAAATCAGCAGACATCATGTTTAAAGTCAGAAACCTTAGTTGAATGTGTTTGATGCAGATTGGAGCTGAAACTCACATTTATTATCTTACAGGATTATTTTAATGTTGTTAATAACTATAAGAATAAACCAGTGAATCTCTATGACTCTTTGGAACATGTTAAAACTGTCAACCAGCCAAATGCACCACAAGAAGTTGCCCAAATATGAACATAAAATATGCATACTGAGGTCAGATGAGTTCCAGAGTGAAGTATATAATGAAAACCGTTTCAGGGTTTTAATATCTAAAAACAGATTGATCGATGTTTTCCTTTAATAAAATGTCCTCTGTAAAATAATACTTCTGTTATTCTCTTCTTGTCAGAACTCCTCTGACGAGCTCCAACGACTTCACGTCCACCAAAAGCCGGATCATCCACCTGTGTCTGGAGCTCACCTCCACGGTGCAGAAGGTCGGTCACACCTCCGCTTTCTAACGCTGCCTTCAGGGAACATGAAACTCTGCTGGTTTTAAAGACGCTGATGAACTGAAGTCCATCACATCATCTGTTTGTTCTTCAGCTTTGATGATGATGATGAAGAAGATAACTCCTGTTTACATGATGAAACCAAACAACCAGAGCAGAGTTTTATTTTCCACGTGTCTGAGCATCAGTGTTTTCTGCTCGTCGGCTCCCTGCAGAGTTCAGGAGGCGTCGGCCGGCTGCTCCGTCGTACAATCATCCCGTCAGCTGGTTTACGACGAGCTGTTATTTGTGCGACCGCAGCAGGAATCCTCTCCGTGTCTCCGCGAGGCGTTCAGGGTCCCTCCCTCTGGTTTCACTCTCCTCAAGGCTGTCATTTCTCAAATATTTGTTTTCCCGCTGATTCCTTTCTCTTCTTCTTCCTCTCTCACCTCGTCTCTCTTCACCGCTCGGAGACACGAGAAGGTTTCACTTCTGCTTTTAGTGAAACTGAAAGAAACATTACTGGAAATCTTTTAAAACCACGTCAGACATCTGGATAAAACGATAATTACTCTGTTGATCAATAAAAAAGATCATTTAACCAGTTATAATCCAGAAATACTGAAGTCAGGAGTCCAAATTCTCCGACCTGAACCAACCAAACTCTGTAATTCATGTCATTGTTGTCAGTAATTTCTCTATTTCAGTAACAGGCTCTGTATATTAAATAATAATCTTTATTTTTTTTTCTGAACTTATGTTACAAAGTGTTTAACACAAAAAACAAACCATAAAAACTAAAATAACCAATAAAATCAAACAAGCTTTAAAATCCAGCACTGAAGGAATGACTTACAGCAGTGACTAAGATCAACCTGTTAACACATTAAAAGAGATCAAATATAAATAGATAAAAGTCTGTTTTGTCAGATCAACCACGTGACATGTTTGTTTACAAAAACTAAAACACTTTACAGAAATTAATATTTAAATGGTCCAAAAAATGTCTGTTGTTCTTCACAATATACCTCATAACACACAATAATAATGTCCTGATGGCTGTTTGTCCCGTGTGTCTCTACGTCCTCCTGATGTCCTGAGTATCACTGATATTGTGTGTTTGTGTTTGTCTCATTCAGTCCAGTTCTGTTTGAACTGTTTGTTTGTGCAGCTCTTGTGTAACTTCACAAACAGCAGGTCAACCAGTTCAGTCATGTGATCATCCTCATTTTCTCTGATAGTTTGTTGAACTCTTCTCAGTTGTTTCAGTTTTTGTTCTTCTTCGTCTTCAAAATAAAAGCACAGAATGAGCATTTTAAAAACTACAGTGGGCTCTGCCTGATGTCCTGTTTTTATAAATCAGCAGATGTGTTTGTGTTTGTGTTTGTGTTGTGAAGTGTCGTCTGAGTCTGTGTGTCTCTGTAATTGCAGGACTGCACAGTTTATGAGATGGAGGAGAAGATTGTGGAGGTGGTGAGTTGATCCAGAGCACATGTACACACTCACTACAACACACTCACATGTACACACTCACTACAACACACTCACATGTACACACTCACTACAACACACTCACATGTACACACTCACTACAACACACTCGCATGTACACACTCACTACAACACACTCGCATGTACACACTCACTACAACACACTCGCATGTACACACTCACTGCAACACACTCGCATGTACACACTCACTGCAACACACTCACATGTACACACTCACTGCAACACACTCGCATGTACACACTCACTACAACACACTCGCATGTACACACTCACTGCAACACACTCGCATGTACACACTCACTGCAACACACTCGCATGTACACACTCACTGCAACACACTCACATGTACACACTCACTGCAACACACTCACATGTACACACTCACTGCAACACACTCACATGTACACACTCACTGCAACACACTCGCATGTACACACTCACTGCAACACACTCGCATGTACACACTCACTGCAACACACTCGCATGTACACACTCACTACAACACACTCACATGTACACACTCACTGCAACACACTCGCATGTACACACTCACTGCAACACACTCGCATGTACACACTCACTGCAACACACTCACATGTACACACTCACTGCAACACACTCGCATGTACACACTCACTACAACACACTCGCATGTACACACTCACTGCAACACACTCGCATGTACACACTCACTGCAACACACTCGCATGTACACACTCACTGCAACACACTCACATGTACACACTCACTGCAACACACTCACAAGTACACACACATGTACACACTCACTGCAACACACTCACATGTACGCACTCACTGCAACACACTCACATGTACACACTCACTGCAACACACTCGCATGTACACACTCACTGCAACACACTCGCATGTACACACTCACTGCAACACACTCACATGTACACACTCACTGCAACACACTCGCATGTACACACTCACTACAACACACTCGCATGTACACACTCACTGCAACACACTCGCATGTACACACTCACTGCAACACACTCGCATGTACACACTCACTGCAACACACTCACATGTACACACTCACTGCAACACACTCACAAGTACACACACATGTACACACTCACTGCAACACACTCACATGTACGCACTCACTGCAACACACTCGCATGTACACACTCACTACAACACACTCACATGTACACACTCACTGCAACACACTCGCATGTACACACTCACTACAACACACTCACATGTACACACTCACTGCAACACACTCGCATGTACACACTCACTACAACACACTCACATGTACACACTCACTGCAACACACTCACATGTACACACTCACTGCAACACACTCGCATGTACACACTCACTGCAACACACTCACATGTACACACTCACTGCAACACACTCGCATGTACACACTCACTACAACACACTCGCATGTACACACTCACTGCAACACACTCGCATGTACACACTCACTGCAACACACTCGCATGTACACACTCACTGCAACACACTCACATGTACACACTCACTGCAACACACTCACAAGTACACACACATGTACACACTCACTGCAACACACTCACATGTACGCACTCACTACAACACACTCACATGTACGCACTCACTGCAACACACTCACATGTACACACTCACTGCAACACACTCACAAGTACACACTCACTGCAACACACATGCTTCCTCTTCCTGTCCGGCGCCGAGCGTCCCGTGTGTGTGTGTGTGTGTGTGTGTGTGTGTGTGTGTGTGTAGGTTTGTTTATTCAGCTCGGGAGCATCCACTTCCTGTCTTAGATAACACTTCCTGTTGGCTGTTGTTCCCAGAATACAGAATCAGATGATGTTCAGACACTTTCTCTTCTCACCACTAGTTCCTACCGTGACCTCGTGACCTCTGACGCTCCTCTAAGGAGACCTCAGGTTTCTGCTTTAGTTCCAGGAATCATCACTGACTGTTTGGGAGTTTCCTCCACCTGCTGGCTGATCAGTTACGTAACCGCTGAAACGAGATTCAAGCTGCAACAAAACTTTAGATTTTGCAGGATGAAGGATTCTGGTGAGGACGAACAGTTTGTGAAACGGAGGCTCGTTTCTGCTACGGTGGTTTTGTTTCTCCTTTTGTAAATAAAGTGAATATGAGCTGTTTTAATAGATTCTAGTTCTGTGAATGTGTTTACTTCACAGTTTGTTTGGTGGACAACTTTATCATTTGAGCAGAGGTTTGATTATCACTCACTCACTCACACACAGGTTTGATTATCAGAGGGAGGGAAACCCTGCAGACTCGACAACAACAACCTCCCTCTGAGGGTGGAGGCGCTGCAGAAAGCAGCTGATGTGTTGAGACTCCTCCGAGCCGGTAGTTCATCATCTGAGATGTACAAAGCAAACAGGAGGAGCTGCAGGAATGAACCCTGCAGAGGAGCGTGTTCTCCTGCTGGGTGGTGTTCTCCTGGTGGGTGGTGTTCTCCTGCTGGGTGGTGTTCTCCTGCTGGCTGGTGTTCTCCTGCTGGCTGGTGTTCTCCTGCTGGCTGGTGTTCTCCTGGCACCTCCCTGGCGGTGATGAGGTGTTCAGTTTGTGGAGGCGTCGGGCTGCTGGAGGCTCCGAGTCTCCTCCATGTACAAAACCAAGGCTCTCCCATCTCAGAGGATCGTCAGTCTGTTGTTGTCTTTTCCTTTTCCACTGAAAGGTCAGAGGTCAGACAGCTTTAGTGCTGCTGCAGCAGGTAGTGAGTCAGCATTTCAGAGGCATCATAGGAGATACGAACCGCCACGAGACCTCCATGCAACTTCCTGTCTGGAAGAAATCAGAAGTTTGAAATGGAACTAACTGTTGAAAAGTGCTTCTAAAAATAATAAATGATTGAATTGTGGTCACGATATTTGGTGATCGTTGCAGCTCCAAATGTACGTTTAATGTATCTGTTGTCGAAATGAACTTGAGTTTGTACGTTTTTTCTGCCGTGTGTTTCAGTCTCAAGCTCTGAACGGCGTCTGCGAGAAGACGGTCCAGTCGACCTTTGACCCCTCGAAGAGCGAGATGTCCTGTCTGGAGGAGGTTCACATCACCAACGTGAAGCCTGGAGAAGGACTGGTGAGTAGAAGACCGACACCAGACCGACGTCCTCCTTTACAGGTTCGAGCGTACGGCGACGCTCCGTCAGGTGAATACTGAGTTTAACCTCAGACACCAGCAGGTGTAATGAAGCTCCATCAGCCTCCATCAGCCTCCATCAGCCTCCATCAGCCCAAAGCAGAACCAGATTTAAGACCTAAAAACTAAAGCCACTGTAGAGAGGAACCACGGGAGATACATTCATATTCATCCTCAGTCTGTTTCATCTTCAGGGTATTTACATCAAGTCTACGTACGACGGGCTTCACGTCATCACAGGAACCACGGAGAACGTGAGCTGCTGCTTCACTTGTTCATATTTATATTTGGAAACAGAAGAGATGTCGGTCTGTGGTCCAGTTTACCTTCTAACACTCGTTAAACTTCTGTTCAGTCAGCTGCAGATAAAACTCAGAGGATTCACGCCGGAGACGAAGTGGTTCAGGTCAACAACCAGACGGTGGTGAGTCAACAGTTCAACCTTTAAAGGAAGAAGACGTTTTAGGAAAAAGGTTTTAGTGACTTTCTTGTAGAGACTTTGATAAAAAGTTTGATAGCACAAAAAACATCTCGGCCAAAATACAAGAAGAGAAATAACTTTCCAAGCAGAGATCATTTTAGATGACAGGAAGTCATTCATGCTGGCGCCCTCTAGAGGCGGCATCATTCTCAGAGTTCTGGTCTGTGATTGGTCCAGGTGGGCTGGCAGCTGAAGCACCTGGTGGAGAAGTTGAGGGCGGAATCTGGAGGCGTCGTCCTGGTGGTGAAGAAGAGGCCGTCCGGACCTTCAGGAGGCTTCGCCCCCGCTCCGCTGAAGAACCTGCGCTGGAGGCCGCCGCTGGTCCAGGTGAGTCGCCATGACGCCTGGTCCAGGTGAGTCGCCATGACGCCTGGTCCAGGTGAGCGGCCATGACACCTCGACAGCGCTGTCCACAGAACGTTTAAATATCCACCACGAGGAAGTGAAACTCTGAAATCCAACCAGCGGCTGCGGTCTCTTCTTATCTGACCTCTTCTTTTATTTCTCTGTCATTGGTGGTTAAAGCAGCAGGTTTGATCACCAAAATATAATCGGTTCATACTTGGGACCGAGTGAATGTTTGGGCCAAATTTGAGGAAATTAGCTCAAGGCGTTCTTGAGATATCATGTTCAGTAAAACGGGAGCGTGTGAGGTCGCTATGACCTTGACCTTTGACCCCCCCCCCCCCAAAAAAAATCGAATCAGTTTGTCCCTGGGACCAATTAAACGTTTGTGCCAAATATAAAGAAATGAGTTGGCGGTGTTGATGAGAACGGCGGGTCGGAGGTTTCTGAGATTCTCTGAAGGTTTGTAGAACAATGAGCCCTTCTTCCTTTTTCCTGAAACACAAACACGAACCATGAAGCTGGTTTGATGTGAGACGTCTTCGGTCGATGACTCGCGTTTGTTCTCGGTGTGACGCTCAGTAAACCTCCAGGCTTGGTGTTGACAGGATGTGTTCAGGGTCTTTATCAGGTCTGTGATCTCAGAGCAGATCTGAGGTCAGTCGGTCTTTACTGAGCGTCACTCACATCCGACACATCTGGAACGTGAAGCTGGAAACTCTCCAACTGTCGACGTGTCACCTTTCAGTGAATGTCAATCAACAATTTAGATTTATTTGTTTATCCAGGATTTTGCTGTTTTTTTCTGATTGTTATTATTTTTTATTTTTGCCTCGTCAGTCATTCGTGAAGTTTTAAGTGAGTTTTTTTTACTGTAAAGAGTTTTAATAAAACGTGTTTTGTTTGGAAAGACGACTTCATGCCGTAATACTTTCAGCAGAGATTGTTTGAATTTGCATTAATTATTTGGATGGTAAGATTTCCTGGACGGGCTGAACGAGAAGTGTTGAAGAAAAGCTGAACAGTTTTAGCTCCTCTAGTTAACAGAACTTTCTCCTCCTCTTCGTCCAGACCGCTCAGGGAGCTCCTGGGAACAGAGGGAAGACGGCCATCTTGGATTTGTACATCCCTCCTCCCCCGGCAGCACCGTACGTCCCCCTGTGAGTCTCCACATCATCCATTATTCTTTATCTGTCCCGCCTGATATACTTTCATGTTTTAAACACGTATATCTGACTTCAATTCAATTTTCCATTTTACCCATAATGCCGAGCTTCCCTTCTCCTCCTCGCAGAGATGGGACCCTGAACGTGTCTCCGGGAGTGAAAATACGTCCCAAGTCTCCGAACTCGTGTCTGGACGTAGACGTGCGGAGACGCTCCACCGTCGCCGAGGACAACAAGACGTCTGTCGGACCTCCACTTGCTCTCAAACAGCCAATCACGGTCCGCCTTAGACAGCGCTCCTCCACACGCTGTGAGTACGACAGGACAGCAATGCAACTAATCTTAACTTTAAACCTAAAAAACAGGTCTTAACTCTCAAACAGCTGATTCGTTTATCAGATGTCGTCCGACCTCCTGCAGAGTTACTTTATTTTACTGGATGTTTACATCTTTAAGTCTGTGGAGATCGTTGACTCCTTGGGACCCCAAATATTGGTCTAAAACATTGACTGGATATAAAAGAGTTCGTAGCTTCAGGTCTGTAAAATGGTTCTGATCCAGAAGTGTCTTCAGCTGCAATACCAGCGAGTGCCACTAGAGGTCGGCTCCAAAAAGCCTCCGGCTCCATAGACTCCCATTCAACTTCTCTCATCAAATCCAAAGTGAATAAAATGTGTCCATCAGTTATCTCGGTGTTGTTAGCTAAAGTCACTCCTTCTTATTAGTTTTCTGGAGGTCCATCTGAAAATAATCCCTCATTCATTAGAAAAGAAGATTCAAGAAGACCTGTTTTTGGGGGCGTGTCTGTTTGATTGACAGGCCTGTGGTGCAGTCAGGTTACAGCGATCGGTGGGCGGGACGTAGTATCGTCAGGTTTCCGATCAGATCGGTCAGATCCACCTCTGGCTCCTCCCCCAGCTCGTCCAAATACGGTCACTTCCTGCTTCCTGCACTTCCTGGTTTTAACTAGTTATTTAAACGGTTCTACATTTTGGTAAATTTAACATCTAGATGAAGAGAATTTAGACTGAAAAACTGAACGTGAGTGTTTTCTTATTGTGAGCGTTTCACGTCTCCCGCAGCAGCTTTCTAAACATGTTGTCTCCTGACTGTCGGCAGGTAAACCGCGACCCGTCTCCATGCCGGTGGAGTGTCTTTCTGGTGTGTCCGACCCGTTCTCCAGGCCCGGCGCTCAGGGAAGGAAAGGTAAGCCCATCTGTAGTCTGGACCGGACGCAGCCCGGCGCCTGTAATCTGACCCGTGATCAGTGACGGCCGTCCGCCTCGTTAACGGCCGACGGACGGCGTGCTCTGACTTTTTATTTGGTCGATCATTAACTCAGAGCTGCTGCTGCAGCAACACGTCATTTTAACAACTCGGCGACGGAGTATTTGTCCAAAATAACAGTTCATGAACAGTTAAATAAAGACTCACCAGGTGGACGGTTTTCCACTGAAACATAACGCAGCTGTTAGTTTTCCATCATGAGAGGAATCTGTCGATAACAGAAATGTGTCGTGAACAGGATGCGACGTCCTGCAGCGCTGCCTGAGCAACGAGCGGATCAGCAGCATCATGGAGGAGGAGCCGTGTTACCCGCTGCCGTACCGAGGACATCCGTCGGGCCGCGGCGTCGACCACATCAGAGGCAGCCAGTGCTTCATCAGCGCCGACCTGCACAACAGCGCCACCATCCCTTACCAGGAAGCAGCGTCCAAGAAGTCCGCCGCCACCTCCACGTCCGCCGCCTCCACGTCCGCCGCCGCCGCGGCTCCTCCTCAGGCGGTAACCAAACCGTCCATGTCGCTGCTCGGCGGCTGGCTGGCTCGACTCCGGCTGCTCAGCCACTGACCAGGTTTCTATCAATTAATATCTGTCAAGTTCAAGAACCTCAGCAGCTGCAAACACAGTCCAACAAAGATTTGTAAACTTTAAACACAACAGATGATGGACTTCTGGAATGAACCGAACATCTGATGGTGGAGAAGCATCGAAATGTCAAACACCACACAGAGAAGGAAGCTCACATCTTACATAATGAACTTAATACTGAAATGCATTTAGTTTAACTTTCCATCTCATGTCAGTTTCTAAAATCTTATTTTTCTTTCAACCGAGTTTATTCTGAAATTCGCTTCTCGTCAACAGATTCGAGAACAGATGCTTCAAATTTCAATTATAATTTAAAAGGCAGAACTTGCTCATTTTTAAATGTTGAGCTCAAAACATCTTCTAAATATTCTGTGAAGGATCCAGTATATTTGAGGTTCCTCTTAACTCTTAATGCTTTCAGCTTCTATGAAAGCGGTGAGTTTCCATCTTAAAATAGAGTTCATGTCAATATTTACGTTGTAATTCTGACTTTAAGGCTGTGATTTTTCTAAAAGTTTAATATATATCTGAATTACAATAATACAGAAGTGCCTGAAAACAAACATGAAGCATGAACTGTTGTTCGGTGAAGTCGTGAAGGAGAAACTTCCTCGTTTCCACCATCGATCTCAAACGACACAAACTGGACTCGGAAAGAAACAAAAACCTGAACTGAACTTTGGAGGTTTTTTATATTTTTGTTTGTTTTTAAATGGACAGTTTATCAGTTTATTACGATGTGATGATTCTCATGTTTTGAAGCATGAACTGAAATCCAGATCCGGACGTGACAGTTTGGATCTGAATGTTTTCTGCAGTTCGACTGCAGCTGAATTTCACGTCGTCCTTCATCAACAGACTGAATGAAAACCTGGACGTCACACCGCTCGTGTCTTTTACTGGAACCTGAAAAATCCAGATGTGTCCAAAAAGAAGAGACTCGAACTGTGATCGTACCTCTCTGTAAGCCGTGAAGACACTCAGGAAGGAGAGTTTAGCTGCTGAAACCTCAACATGTTGTATTTTCCAACATTAAGTCTTCAGAGCTGCATCAGTTCAGTTTAAAGATCTGGACACACTTTTGCTCTTTTACACCAGAAAACGAGCATTTCAACAAGGTTTTGACCTACTGAGCTTTCAAGGAAAAACAAGTATTCAACATTCAGTTTATACAGTAAACATTCACTATATTTATACTTTTAGATTTTGGGCTCTTCCACCCTTTTAAATAAACTGTCAGATACTTCATTTCAGTTTGAGGCAGCCGGAATCTGCTGAAGACGAAGCTGGTTTTTGTTTTTCAGTAGATTTTGGAATCTTTTTATTGTTCAGATTATAAATAAACTTTAAATCAGTCCCAAAGTGTTTGAGGGTTTCAGATCCCTCAGTGTGTTTCCAGTTTTAAAATCATTTCCAAACTTCAGAGCTGTTAGCGTCTCACGTCTGCTGACTTTTGGTTTTAAAGCACAAAATGGTTTGTAAATACGTTTAAATATCTTTTATAGATGGTTTTTATTTCTCATGGTTTCAGCCAGAATCCAGATGTTTATCTGACAAAGCGTGACTTTTTATCAGAGAAACTTAGGGACAAACAGGAGCTCAACATTGTTACTAAATACTTCTGAAGCTTTGCAGTAATATATAACTATTAAAAAAAATGTATTCAAAAATACATTAACAAGTTGCTTTACCATATAAATTATTATCAACCAAAGTTTATCAGTGTGCTTTTTATGACTTCCATACACTTTCAGAAATCAGTTCTAAAGTTATTGTAATCAAAACTGTATTTAATTTTTCATCTAACAATTTAACAACAAGTTAAAGATTTCAAGTTTGTGTTTTAATCAAAAGGACTCAAACTGAAGAAAACATGAAATCTCACAGCAGCTGAAACTATATGAAATATGGTATGAAGTTATATCCAGTGTTTTCTTCCTAAATGCTATTTTGTCCTTTTTAAACATTTCTTTAAATCTCAAATTTACATCTTCTCGTCTATTCAGTACTTCAATGCAGGTCAAGTTAAAGCTTCCAAAAATATCAGATATCATTTAAAAAGCAGAACTAGCTCATTTACTGGTCTTAATTATTTCAGGATTTGGCTTAAAGCATCAATGTGGAGATTGTTTGAAGAACTCCTGTTTGTGAGGTTCATCATAAATACAACTTTCTGAAGGTGTTCCTCAGGGAACCATCTTGGAGCTTCTTAAGTTTCCTCAAATACCTCTATTGTTTGTAAAGAGTATGTCTGGTTCATGTTACGTTTCTTTATACAAACACAATATTATGCAAAAGCTATGAAGCTTATACGAAGGTTTATCAGTGTAAAGTAACTATCGCAGAAGCTAGTTTTTATGTGGTTTTCTGGAAAGACGAGACTATGTAACTTTTAATAGGAAGCGTGAAACTTTTCATTATATAAATAAAAAAGTTCAATTGATGTCCAATTGATAAACAATCAGTCCCTCCAGGAAATCGAGATCTTACAATCGCAGTAAGTCACGCAAATTCAAGCAATCTCTGCAATATTAGCGGGACCTTGCAAATTGGTAAAATTAGTTAGTTGTTAAACAAAATTCTCTCTTTAATTTCTGTAATTCCACCGCACAAAAAATTATTTTATTTTTTTGCAATTCTTTTTTTAAATCTGCCACAAAATCAAGCAACATCACAACAATTACAAAAAAATCAGCAAATTCCCAGAAGGACTGAACTATACAACACTGGCTCAGTTAAACACTCAGATCTTAGTCAGTCTACCAAGACCACGAGCCTATGGTAGCTAACAGTAGCTAATGTTAGCAAACGTTGAATCGTGATTTTCTGTGTAACTGACATTAGCGTTGCTGCCTTATGGTCACGTTCCACCACAAGTCCTTTAAAGCAGCTGTAGAGGACCATGGGAAACGTGTCCTCCTTGTCCTGTAATGACCACCTTTGGCCACAGTGGCCGCTGTTGAGGAAAAGTCACAGTCTCACTGGTTTATTGTTCAGGGACTCTGAACTGTGGAAGATCTTGTTTGTCAAGCTGTCATTCTGCCAAATGTCGTGTATCATAAAACAAATGTTTTCTGTCCTGTTTAGTATTTTATGAGATTAACTGACTTCACTCTTTGTATGCAAATCAGAACGATCTCCGAGCTCTGCAGTGTGATGTCTCCTAACTTTTGAAAAACTATAAAAATAAAGTGCAATTTATTTTGGAAGTTCTACTTTTCCATTCAGTTGTATTGTTTTGAAGATATTCAGAGTTTAAGTTTGGTCTGGAAACCGCAAGAAAAGCTGCAGCCTTCAGAGTGTTTGTTTCAGATGCAGTTCATCACCGTCACGTTTTCTGAATTAATTATCAGTGAATTTTAGTGTTCTGATCTGATATTTATGGTCTATATTACATAGCAACTGAATTAATGAGACAAAGCCTCAACGGTTTTATCCTGCAATAAGTTATATCACGGATGATGACTTTAAATGTGCTTGTTTGGCATTACAGGGTTAAAAGCGCCATCAAGTGGACACTGTCAGGACTACATTTGATTATGTATTTATTTGTTAAAAAAAAACACAAATTACATCACGGTTGTCGTCAGAGCTGCAGAAGAGTTTAAAGTTGTGCTTAACAGTGAAACACTTACAGTTGAACAGTTATTTGAAAATATGAAATAACACGTGATCATTGAAATCCTCCAGTTTCCTTTTTAATTCATCAATCACTTCCTCCAATGAGGCTGTTTTCATCTCCCCGTCATGTTTTATCGCTTTACATTATATCTGTAAAATTTGTGATCATTTTCATGAAGTTTGGTGCAACTGAGACAAATCTGTGGAGCTGAAATCAAAGATGTTCTAACGAGTACTACCGAGTACTCGGCCCAATCAGACCTGCATGCACCAGCTTTTTAACTTGAGTTTCAGGTTTTATTATCTGCTCTGAGAAATCTTACTTTTGCAGCCACTGCCCTGTCAAACAGAAAGCTGCTGGCTGAAGACAGTCGGAGGCAGATTGTGAGGTCAAACTAACCCACTGATGCTGAAACCAGACATCTCTTCTGCAAACACAATCTGTTATCTGAATGGCCGTCTGCAGAAAGGTTTTTATTTTGGAGGCAACAAAGAGGAAGTTTCTGAGAATATGACAAAGACCCTGTGAAACAGGAAGGCCAGCAAGCTGTTACATGTTCGTGTGATTTTGACTTTGTGGTTTGTGTCTGGGTTGAAGGGCTGTATGGTTTCACACATGCAGACGGAGACTCTGGTTCCTTCTCTGATCGACGTCTGTCTGCAGGAAGCTTCAAACTGCTGCACGTCCAACCTGCAGGTAAGAACGCGTCTCGGTTCTTTATGGTGAATAACAGATATTATTTCTGCAGCTGATATTTCGAGCAACACAAATAAAACATTGTGGTGGAAATCTTAGAGACCGATAGTTTAAAATCAGGATGTGCAATGATGTGCATGTTCAGACAGCGTTTTCACACATGTACAGATGTTCCATGTTTCATAAAAAAAAAAAGGCAAAAAGATTGTAAAAAGTCAAATGAATTCTGTTATTAAAATCTAATGTTGCAGTAACATGTTTTATTCACCTGTTCTGGAGCTCTTGATCATATCGTATGATCTTCACCAGCATTTGTTGACAAAATTTCCATTTTTCTCCCTGAATATTTTACAGACATCAAAATCATGTCGGCTTAAAGGCCGAGAAGATTCTGAAATATGATTAAAAGCTTCAACACCTACTAAATGGTGATTGTTTTTTAAATTATGTGCGACCAACTCGAACTTTACAGGTGAATAAAACCATTAATATATTACCAGTAAAATCTCGAGAAGGAAAAGCTTCACTGGCTTTATCTTTTTATAAAATGGCTGAGTTTGTCAACATTTTAGCAAACTGGGCTTATTGAAAGTGTTGAGGATGAACTATCAGCTGGTCCTGGTTGTAACCTACTGCTGTCTACAGCTGAGTTACTGGGACACAGTAGAAACCTTCAAAACATCATTCTCGGGCAAACTTCTGGAGTTTTAAGGTGTTTTTTGGTCTGAATTTTAAGAGGAGTTTCATTTGTGCTTAACACAAGATAGTAATATTCCACATTAAATAAACAATATACATGTTCCACATGTGCATTCTGGTTTAATTGAAGAGATTTTTGGCACAATTGAGATGCTGAAATCTGAAGTTGGTGCCGTGAAGCGTGTGTGCAGGCTGATGCAGCCATGAGTCGGCGGCGGGTGTCGGTCCGAGATCTCGGCGTGGCGGACTGTCAGGGCTGGCTGCACCGCAGGAAGGAGGCTCGCAGCTTCCTGGGCAGCCGCTGGAAGAAATACTGGTTCGTCCTGAAGAAGAGTTCTCTGTACTGGTACGCCAGCAAGATGGTGAGTCGGCATTCAGGTGGGTTTGAATGAGAAAACCTTAACGTGGTCTTATGACACGTTCCCCTTCAGCAACACGGGTTCAGTTCATCCGTCACGTACGACGTCAGGAGGGAAGAGTTGTGGCTAATTTGTAAAGTCTTTGGAGCTCAGAGTTTTTATGTAAACACCTCTGTGGTGTTTTCACAGCGTTTAATTCTGGTGAACGTGATATCAGGACGCCTTAAACAAATTAGTTCAAATTTGGTGTAAACATTCACTTGTATTTAAAGATAAGTTGATTCGGTTTTGGTGTCTGAAGGTCACTGTGACCTCACGTCCGTCCCATTCTCATGAACGCGATATCTCAGGAACACCTCGAGGGAATTTCTTAATATTTGGCACAAACATTCACTCGGACTCGAGGATGAGTTGATTGTTTAGATCTTCTGTGTCTGGTTGAACATGTGTGAAGCGTCCACCTTTTAGAATCTGTAACTTCTTTCAGCAGCATCCAGCTTTGAATCATCGTCTTCTGCCCATTAACACGGATTCCTTCAGCGTCCAGAGTCTAGACGCTGAAGGAAGACGCAGAGTCAACTGCAACCGGCCTGCTTGGTGGAGGCAGAAAACCACCAGGCGCTAATTGTAGTTTAGCAGGATGACTGTTGGTCAGTCCACCATTCTGGTCCAGACTTAAATATCTGTAAAGACATTCAGGACCACAAGAGGATGAATCCTCGTGACTCCTTTATGGCGCCATCATGAGGTTGATGCTTTCGTTTTTTCAGTGAAATGTGATGACAGCTGTTGGTTTGACTGGCAGGAAGTTTGGTTCAGACATTTGTCTCGAACCGTTCGTGCATCGCCAGCAGATTTCAGAGAAGGAAAGAGTTGCTCTCCGTCTCTGAGTGTCTGCTGCTGTTCTCTGCAGGCTGAGAAAGCAGAAGGATTCATCAACCTGTCGGGCTTCACCATCGAACAGGCCAGACAGAGCAGGAGGAAACAGTATGTTACGTCTGAGTGGGAAGAAAACCAACCAGCGTTGTGTTCCTCGGCCGTCAGCGGTCAAACAGTCAGTTAGGACGGAGCTGCAGCAACATGCTGCTGGAAAAGAAGAAATCTGCTGCAAACCGCAGATTAAAATCATAAATATATTTTTTTTTTATCTTCATATTTTCAGCTGTTCAACTGATTATTGTTTGATTTAGTAACGTCTGTGTTGTGTTTCAGTGCCATAACAGCCAGTCATCCTCTTGTTGTGACCATTTTTGTTGCTGCAGAGAACTTCACTGACATGAATAAGTGGGTACTTCACGATATTTTTAACAACTTTACTGTTTATTTTTAAACTTCAAAAAATAATGCAAGAATTTACTGTCAGTGAGTCTCAGTAGAAATATTCAAATTAAATTGAAAAGACGTCCAGACTGAAATATCTCAGGAGCTGTTGAAATCTAAAATGTCACCTGATGACGTTGGAGGTAATTGTAAGTTTCCTCTAGCGCCCCCATGAGGTGCATCATTTTATTTAATTTTTTTAATTGAAATGTTGATGACTGGTTGGAATGAGATGTTTGGACGTTTATGGTCCCCAGTGGATGAACTGTAATAAATTTAATGACGATTCTTGAGCTAACAACACCGAGAAAACTTCTGGAAACAAATGTATTGACTTCAACTTGCGAGCAGACCTCTAGTGGCACTCGGTGGTATTGCAGCTTATGGGACTTCCGCATTGGCCTCATTTTTCAGACCTGAAGCGACGAACACTTTTATGAACAGTTTATGTACAAAGACAACTGTTCAATGTAAAAAAAAAAATCTCCAAGGTTCGGATTTATCTCCTGCAGACCTCAATTCAATTCAGTCAGGACTGGTTGATTATTATTTCTGTATTTTCAAAGGTTTTGAATAGAATTGAAGAGTGGCTGATGAATCCCTCAGTCTTTAGGTCGACCCAGTCAGTAGCTGTTGGTATATTTCACGACCGATAATCGTCACCCCTCTTTGTTCTCCATTTCAGCATGAGACAAATAGATTTAGTTCTTCCTCCTTTTATATCTTAGTTTCTCATCTTGCGTTTTGCTGAGTCATTGGTGTGTATCATGTTGACTGTGCAGTTTGTTTGCAGGTGGTTTGGTAAACTGTCGGAGGCGGCCGAGCCGACCGAACTCATCAACAGTGAAGGTCAGAGAGTTAAAAATAACAATTATACATGCAGCCATAAACAGGAAGGAACTGATGACAATGTTGATAATTTGTGCTCATTTACTTCCTAAAATCGCTTCTGTTTATTTTTTCTCCTTTTCTTTGTTATCTTTTGATGATTTAAAACTCTGCTGTTCTCTTCTTTAAATTTTCTCTTTCCAAAATGTCATTATTAAAGTCAAACTACAGCATGTCGTCCAAAATATTACAAAAACTTGGTTTTAGACGACTTTTTTTTTTTTTATCATATTTTAGACGACATTATAGTGTGACTTTTTATCATATTGTAGACGACATTATAGTGTGACTTTTTATCATATTGTAGACGACACGCTATAGTGTGACTTTTTTATCATATTATAGACGACACGCTATAGTGTGACTTTTTTATCATATAGACGACACGCTACAGTGACTTTTTTATCATATTGTAGACGACACGCTATAGTGTGACTTTTTTATCATATTATAGACGACACGCTATAGTGTGACTTTTTTATCATATTATAGACGACACGCTATAGTGTGACTTTTTTATCATATCATAGACGACACGCTATAGTGTGACTTTTTTTATCATATTATAGACAACACGCTATAGTGTGACTTTTTTATCATATTGTAGACGACACGCTATAGTGTGACTTTTTTATCATATTATAGACGACACGCTATAGTATGACTTTTTTTATTATATTATGGACGACACGCTATAGTGTGACTTTTTTATCATATTATAGACAACACGCTATAGTGTGACTTTTTGATCATATTATAGACAACACGCTATAGTGTGACTTTTTTATCATATTATAGACAACACGCTATAGTGTGACTTTTTGATCATATTATAGACAACACGCTACAGTATGACTTTTTTTATTATATTATGGACGACACGCTATAGTGTGACTTTTTTATCATATTATAGACAACACGCTATAGTGTGACTTTTTGATCATATTATAGACAACACGCTATAGTGTGACTTTTTTATCATATTATAGACGACACGCTATAGTGTGACTTTTTGATCATATTATAGACAACACGCTATAGTGTGACTTTTTTATTATATTATAGACGACACGCTATAGTGTGACTTTTTTGTCATATTATAGACGACACGCTATAATGTGACTTTTTTATCATATTGTAGACGACACGCTATAGTGTGACTTTTTTATCATATTGTAGACGACACGCTATAGTGTGACTTTTTTATCATATTATAGACGACACGCTATAGTATGACTTTTTTATCATATTGTAGACGACACGCTATAGTGTGACTTTTTTATCATATAGACGACACGCTATAGTGTGAATTTTTTATCATATAGACGACACGCTATAGTGTGACTTTTTTATCATATAGACGACACGCTATAGTGTGACTTTTTTATCATATAGACGGCACGCTATAGTGTGACTTTTTTATCATATTATAGACGACACGTTATAGTGTGACTTTTTTATCATATTATAGACGACACGCTATAGTGTGACTTTTTTATCATATTGTAGACGACACGCTATAGTGTGACTTTTTTATCATATAGACGACACGCTATAGTGTGACTTTTTTATCATATTATAGACGACACGTTATAGTGTGACTTTTTTATCATATTATAGACGACACGCTATAGTGTGACTTTTTTATCATATTATAGACGACACGCTATAGTGTGACTTTTTTATCATATTATAGACGACACGCTATAGTGTGACTTTTTTATCATATTATAGACGACACGCTATAGTGTGACTTTTTTATCATATTATAGACGACACGCTATAGTGTGACTTTTTTATCATATCATAGACGACACGCTATAGTGTGACTTTTTTTATCATATTATAGACAACACGCTATAGTGTGACTTTTTTATCATATTGTAGACGACACGCTACAGTATGACTTTTTTTTATTATATTATGGACAACACGCTACAGTATGACTTTTTTTTATTATATTATGGACGACACGCTATAGTGTGACTTTTTTATCATATTATAGACGACATGCTATAGTGTGACTTTTTTGTCACATTATAGACGACACGCTATAGTGTGACTTTTTTGTCACATTATAGACGACACGCTATAGTGTGACTTTTTTATCATATTGTAGACGACACGCTATAGTGTGACTTTTTTATCATATTGTAGACGACACGCTATAGTATGACTTTTTTATCATATTGTAGACGACACGCTATAGTGTGACTTTTTTATCATATAGACCACACGCTATAGTGTGAATTTTTTATCATATTGTAGACGACACGCTATAGTGTGACTTTTTTATCATATTGTAGACGACACGCTATAGTGTGACTTTTTTATCATATTATAGACGACACGCTATAGTGTGACTTTTTTATCATATTATAGACGACACGCTATAGTGTGACTTTTTTATCATATTATAGACGACACGCTATAGTGTGACTTTTTTATCATATTGTAGACGACACGCTATAGTGTGACTTTTTTTTATCATATTGTAGATGACACGCTATAGTGTGACTTTTTTATCATATTATAGACGACACGCTATAGTGTGACTTTTTGATCATATTATAGACAACACGCTACAGTATGACTTTTTTTATTATATTATGGACGACACGCTACAGTATGACTTTTTTTATTATATTATGGACGACACGCTATAGTGTGACTTTTTTATCATATTGTAGACGACACGCTATAGTGTGACTTTTTTATCATATTATAGACGACACGCTATAGTGTGACTTTTTGATCATATTATAGACGACATGCTATAGTGTGACTTTTTTTATTATATTATGGACGACACGCTATAGTGTGACTTTTTGATCATATTATAGACGACATGCTATAGTGTGACTTTTTTTATTATATTTTAGACGACACGCTATAGTGTGACTTTTTTATCATATTATAGACGACACGCTATAGTGTGACTTTTTGATCATATTATAGACGACATGCTATAGTGTGACTTTTTTTATTATATTATGGACGACACGCTATAGTGTGACTTTTTGATCATATTATAGACAACACGCTATAGTGTGACTTTTTTATGATATTATAGACGACACGCTATAGTGTGACTTTTTTGTCATATTATAGACGACACGCTATAGTGTGACTTTTTTATTATATTATAGACGACACGCTATAGTGTGACTTTTTTATTATATTGTAGACGACACGCTATAGTGTGACTTTTTTGTCATATTATAGACGACACGCTATAGTGTGACTTTTTTATTATATTATAGACGACACGCTATAGTGTGACTTTTTTGTCATATTATAGACGACACGCTATAGTGTGACTTTTTTGTCATATTATAGACGACACGCTATAGTGTGACTTTTTTTATCATATTGTAGACGACACGCTATAGTGTGACTTTTTTATCATATTGTAGACGACACGCTATAGTGTGACTTTTTTATCATATAGACGACACGCTATAGTGTGACTTTTTTATCATATTGTAGACGACACGCTATAGTGTGACTTTTTTATCATATTATAGACGACACGCTATAGTGTGACTTTTTTATCATATTATAGACGACACGCTATAGTGTGACTTTTGTATCATATTATAGACGACACGCTATAGTGTGACTTTTTTATCATATTATAGACGACACGCTATAGTGTGACTTTTGTATCATATTATAGACGACATGCTATAGTGTGACTTTTTTATCATATAGACGACACGCTATAGTGTGACTTTTTTATCATATTGTAGACGACACGCTATAGTGTGACTTTTTTTATCATATTATAGACAACATGCTATAGTGTGACTTTTTTATCATATTGTAGACGACACGCTATAGTGTGACTTTTTGATCATATAGACGACACGCTATAGTGTGACTTTTTTATCATATTGTAGACGACACGCTATAGTGTGACTTTTTTTATCATATTATAGACAACATGCTATAGTGTGACTTTTTTATCATATTGTAGACGACACGCTATAGTGTGACTTTTTGATCATATAGACGACACGCTATAGTGTGACTTTTTTATCATATTGTAGACGACACGCTATAGTGTGACTTTTTTATCATATTATAGACGACACGCTATAGTGTGACTTTTTTATTATATTATAGACGACATGCTATAGTGTGACTTTTTTTATTATATTATGGACGACACGCTATAGTATGACTTTTTGATCATATTTTAGACGACACGCTATAGTGTGACTTTTTGATCATATTATAGACAACACGCTATAGTGTGACTTTTTTATTATATTATAGACGACACGCTATAGTGTGACTTTTTTGTCATATTATAGACGACACGCTATAGTGTGACTTTTTTATTAAATTATAGACGACACGCTATAGTGTGACTTTTTTGTCATATTATAGACGACACGCTATAGTGTGACTTTTTTGTCATATTATAGACGACACGCTATAGTGTGACTTTTTTATTATATTATAGACGACACGCTATAGTGTGACTTTTTGATCATATTATAGACGACACGCTATAGTGTTAGGGTTAGGGCTGTCAGAGTTGTTGCCTCTCAGTTGAAAGGTACTGGGTTCAATTCCTGCCTGTGACTTTCCACGTGAATTCATTGTTCCTGCAAGACTAATGATCAGAAAGTAAAGTTTGTTTTTCATAACATGGATGAATAACTTATGCATGTTGTCAATAATGTAAAACATTACATTCAAGCAAGAACATGCAATCCTCCAAACTATGTTCCAGACCCCATATCGAACCCAGAAGCTCCTGATTGTGAGATGAGAACGCTGGCTTGGAACTTCAACATTTTTGAAGACTTTCTTGCATGTTTGTCTGACTTATATGACTTATATAACTTTTAAGCATGTTAAGGAAGAGAGTTCTACGTTGCAGTGGTTGATGCTGTTGCCTCCCATTCAGAAGGTTCTGGGTTCGAGACTCACCAGGGAAAAGATGACATTAACATCCTAGATGAAAAGCCAGGGCAAGAGTTGAACCTGGAACCTTCTGACTGGGAGGCAACAACATTAACCACTGCACTACCGTGCTTTCTTCAAGAAAATGTTTAAAAGTCATATAAGTAATATAAGTCAGACGAACATGCAATAAAGGCAGCACAACTTTGCAGTTGCTGGCGTTGTCATCTCACAATCAGGAAGTACTCGGTTCGATCAGGGGCTTGGAACTCTGTCTGTGGAGGATTGCATGTTCTTGCTTGGAGTGTGACTTTGTCACAATTACGACTACATGATGTTTGTTTTACATCATGGACTATATGCATGATAACATGCATAAGTTAGTCGTCCAAAATTTGGATGACATACATAAATTTACTTATTACTATGCAGGAACATGCAAATTCCACATCGAAAGTCCCAGGCAGGGATGGAACCACGGACCTTTAGACTGTAAGACGACAACGCTGACAACTGCACTGTTGTGTTGCCTGACAAAATTTAAACGGAAGTCATATTTGTAGTAGGGTTAGGGTTAGGGTTACAAGGTTAAAATATGACAAAAAGTCACACGATAGTCTGTCATCCGAAAAATGACCAAAATGTAAAACTATATCGTGTCCTCCGAAATATTACCAAAAAGTCAAGATTTCATTTTTCGGACGACATGCTATAGTATGACTTTTTTATACTATAGCATGTCGTCTAAAATATGACCAAAAAGTCATACTATAGCATGTCGTCTAAAATATGATAAAAAAAAGTCATATTATAGCATGTCGTCTAAAATATGATTAAAAAAAAGTCATATTATAGCATGTCGTCTAAAATATGACAAAAAAGTCATACTATATCATGTCGTCTATAATTTAATAAAAAAGTCACACTATAGCGTGTCGTCTATAATATGATCAAAAAGTCACACTATAGCGTGTCATCTATTATATGATAAAAAAAGTCACTCTATAATGTCGTCTATAATATAATAAAAAAGTCACACAATAGCGTGTCGTCTATAATATGATCAAAAAGTCACACTATAGCGTGTCGTCTATAATATGATAAAAAAAAGTCATACTATAGCATGTCGTCTAAAATATGATAAAAAAAAAAGTCACACTATAGCATGTCGTATAAAATATGACCAAAAAGTCATACTATAGCATGTCGTCTAAAATATGATAAAAAAAAAAGTCATACTATAGCATGTCGTATAAAATATGACCAAAAAGTCATACTATAGCATGTCATCTAAAATATGATAAAAAAAAAGTCATGCTATAGCATGTCGTCTAAAATAAGACCAAAAAGTCATACTATAGCATGTCGTCTAAAATATGATAAAAAAGTCATACTATAGCATGTCGTCTAAAATATGATAAAAAAGTCATACTATAACATATCGTCTAAAATATTATAAAAAAGTCACACTATAGCATGTCGTCTAAAATATGATAAAAAAGTCATACTATAGCATGTCGTCTAAAATATGATAAAAAAGTCACACTATAGCATGTCGTATAAAATATGACCAAAAAGTCATACTATAGCATGTCGTCTAAAATATGATAAAAAAAGTCATACTACAGCATGTCGTCTAAAATATTATAAAAAAGTCATACTATAGCATGTCGTCTAAAATATGATAAAAAAAGTCACACTATAGCATGTCGTCTAAAATATGATAAAAAAGTCATACTATAGCATGTCGTCTAAAATATGATAAAAAAGTCACACTATAGCATGTCGTATAAAATATGACCAAAAAGTCATACTATAGCATGTCGTCTAAAATATGATAAAAAAAGTCATACTACAGCATGTCGTCTAAAATATTATAAAAAAGTCATACTATAGCATGTCGTCTAAAATATGATAAAAAAAGTCATACTATAGCATGTCGTCTAAAATATGATACAAAAGTCATACTATCGCATGTCGTCCAAAATATGATAAAAAAAAAGTCATACTATAGCATGTCGTCTATAATTTAATAAAAAAGTCACACTATAGCATGTCGTCTATAATTTAATAAAAAAGTCACACTATAGCATGTCATATAAAATATGATAAAAAAGTCATACTATAGCATGTCATATAAAATATGACCAAAAAGTCATACTATAGCATGTCGTCTAAAATATGATAAAAAAAAAGTCATACTATAGCATGTCGTCTAAAATAAGACCAAAAAGTCATGCTATAGCATGTTGTATAAAATATGACCAAAAAGTCATACTATATCATGTCGTATAAAATATGACCAAAAAGTCATACTATAGCCTGTCGTATAAAATATGACCAAAAAGTCATACTATAGCATGTCGTCTAAAATATGATAAAAAAAGTCATACTATAGCATGTCGTCTAAAATATTATAAAAAAGTCACACTATAGCATGTCGTCTAAAATATGATAAAAAAAAAGTCATACTATAGCATGTCGTATAAAATATGATAAAAAAAGTCACACTATAGCATGTCGTCTAAAATATGATAAAAAAAGTCATACTATAGCATGTCGTATAAAATATGACCAAAAAGTCATACTATAGCCTGTCGTATAAAATATGACCAAAAAGTCATACTATAGCATGTCGTCTAAAATATGATAAAAAAGTCATACTATCGCATGTCGTCCAAAATATGATAAAAAAAAAGTCATACTATAGCATGTCGTCTATAATTTAATAAAAAAGTCACACTATAGCATGTCGTCTATAATTTAATAAAAAAGTCACTCTATAGCATGTCGTCTAAAATATGATAAAAAAAGTCATACTATAGCATGTCGTCTAAAATATTATAAAAAAGTCACACTATAGCATGTCGTCTAAAATATGATAAAAAAAAGTCATACTATAGCATGTCGTATAAAATATGATAAAAAAAGTCACACTATAGCATGTCGTCTAAAATATGATAAAAAAGTCATACTATAGCATGTCGTATAAAATATGACCAAAAAGTCATACTATAGCCTGTCGTATAAAATATGACCAAAAAGTCATACTATAGCATGTCGTCTAAAATATGATAAAAAAAAAGTCATACTACAGCATGTCGTCTAAAATATGATAAAAAAGTCATACTATAGCATGTCGTCTAAAATATGATAAAAAAAAAGTCATACTATAACATGTCGTCTAAAATATGATAAAAAAAAGTCATACTATAACATATCGTCTAAAATATTATAAAAAAGTCATACTATAGCATGTCGTCTAAAATATGATAAAAAAAAAGTCATACTATAGCATGTCGTCTAAAATATGATAAAAAAAAAAGTCACACTATAGCATGTCGTATAAAATATGACCAAACAGTCATACTATAGCATGTCGTCTAAAATATGATAAAAAAAAAGTCATACTATAGCATGTCGTATAAAATATGACCAAAAAGTCATACTATAGCATGTCATATAAAATATGACCAAAAAGTCATACTATAGCATGTCGTCTAAAATATGATAAAAAAAAGTCATACTATAGCGTGTCGTCTAAAATATGATAAAAAAAAGTCATACTATAGCATGTCGTCTAAAATATGATAAAAAAGGCATACTATAGCATGTCGTCTAAAATAAGACCAAAAAGTCATACTATAGCATGTCGTCTTAAATATGATAAAAAAGTCATTCTATAGCGTGTCGTCTAAAAAATGACCAAAAAGTCATACTACAGCCTGTCGTATAAAATATGACCAAAAAGTCACACTATAGCATGTCGTCTAAAATATGATAAAAAAGTCATACTATAGCATGTCGTATAAAATATGACCAAAAAGTCATACTATAGCCTGTCGTATAAAATATGACCAAAAAGTCATACTATAGCATGTCGTCTAAATTATGATAAAAAAGTCACTCTATAGCATGTCATCTAAAATATGATAAAAAAGTCATACTATAACATATCGTCTAAAATATTATAAAAAAGTCATACTATAGCATGTCGTCTAAAATATGATAAAAAAAAGTCATACTATAGCATGTCGTCTAAAATATGATAAAAAAAAAAGTCACACTATAGCATGTCGTATAAAATATGACCAAAAAGTCATACTATAGCATGTCGTCTAAAATATGATAAAAAAAAAGTCATACTATAGCATGTCGTATAAAATATGACCAAAAAGTCATGCTATAGCATGTCATATAAAATATGACCAAAAAGTCATACTATAGCATGTCGTCTATAATTTAATAAAAAAGTCACACTATAGCGTGTCGTCTATAATATGATCAAAAAGTCACACTATAGCGTGTCGTCTATAATATGATAAAAAAAAGTCACACTATATCATGTCGTATAAAATATGACCAAAAAGTCATACTATAGCATGTCATATAAAATATGATAAAAAAGTCATACTATAGCATGTCATATAAAATATGACCAAAAAGTCATACTATAGCATGTCGTCTAAAATATGATAAAAAAAAGTCATACTATAGCATGTCGTCTAAAATAAGACCAAAAAGTCATGCTATATCATGTCGTCTAAAATATGATAAAAAAAAGTCATACTACAGCATGTCGTCTAAAATATGATGAAAAAGTCACTCTATAGCATGTCGTCTAAAATATGATAAAAAAGTCATACTATAGCATGTCGTCTAAAATATTATAAAAAAGTCACACTATAGCATGTCGTCTAAAATATGATAAAAAAAGTCACACTATAGCATGTCGTCTAAAATATGATAAAAAAGTCATACTATAGCATGTCGTATAAAATATGACCAAAAAGTCATACTATAGCCTGTCGTATAAAATATGACCAAAAAGTCATACTATAGCATGTCGTCTAAAATATGATAAAAAAAAAGTCATACTATAGCATGTCGTCTAAAATATGATAAAAAAGTCACTCTATAGCATGTCATCTAAAATATGATAAAAAAAAGTCATACTATAACATATCGTCTAAAATATTGTAAAAAAGTCATACTATAGCATGTCGTCTAAAATATGATAAAAAAAAAAGTCATACTATAGCATGTCGTCTAAAATATGATAAAAAAAAAAAGTCACACTATAGCATGTCGTCTAAAATATGACCAAAAAGTCATACTATAGCATGTCGTCTAAAATATGATAAAAAAAAAGTCATACTATACCATGTCGTATAAAATATGACCAAAAAGTCATACTATAGCATGTCGTCTAAAATATGATAAAAAAAAGTCATACTATAGCGTGTCGTCTAAAATATGACCAAAAAGTCATACTATAGCATGTCGTCTAAAATATGATAAAAAAAAGTCATACTATAGCATGTCGTCTAAAATATGATAAAAAAAAGTCACACTATAGCATGTCGTCTAAAATATGATAAAAAAAAGTTATACTATAGCATGTCGTCTAAAATATGATAAAAAAGGCATACTATAGCATGTCGTCTAAAATAACACCAAAAAGTCATACTATAGCATGTCGTCTAAAATATGATAAAAAAGTCACACTATAGCATGTCGTCTAAAATAACACCAAAAAGTCATACTATAGCATGTCGTCTAAAATATGATAAAAAAGTCATTCTATAGCGTGTCGTCTAAAATATGATAAAAAAGTCATACTATAGCATGTCGTATAAAATATGACCAAAAAGTCATACTATAGCCTGTCGTATAAAATATGACCAAAAAGTCACACTATAGCATGTCGTCTAAAATATGATAAAAAAGTCATACTATAGCATGTCGTATAAAATATGACCAAAAAGTCATACTATAGCCTGTCGTATAAAATATGACCAAAAAGTCATACTATAGCATGTCGTCTAAAATATGATAAAAAAGTCACTCTATAGCATGTCATCTAAAATATGATAAAAAAGTCATACTATAACATATCGTCTAAAATATGATAAAAAAGGCATACTATAGCATGTCGTCTAAAATAAGACCAAAAAGTCATACTATAGCATGTCGTCTAAAATAAGACCAAAAAGTCATACTATAGCATGTCGTCTTAAATATGATAAAAAAGTCATTCTATAGCGTGTCGTCTAAAATATGATAAAAAAGTCATACTATAGCATGTCGTATAAAATATGACCAAAAAGTCATACTATAGCCTGTCGTATAAAATATGACCAAAAAGTCACACTATAGCATGTCGTCTAAAATATGATAAAAAAGTCATACTATAGCATGTCGTATAAAATATGACCAAAAAGTCATACTATAGCCTGTCGTATAAAATATGACCAAAAAGTCATACTATAGCATGTCGTCTAAATTATGATAAAAAAGTCACTCTATAGCATGTCATCTAAAATATGATAAAAAAGTCATACTATAACATATCGTCTAAAATATTATAAAAAAAGTCATACTATAGCATGTCGTATAAAATATGACCAAAAAGTCATACTATAGCATGTCGTCTAAAATATGATAAAAAAAAAGTCATACTATAGCATGTCGTATAAAATATGACCAAAAAGTCATACTATAGCATGTCATATAAAATATGACCAAAAAGTCATACTATAGCATGTCGTCTATAATTTAATAAAAAAGTCACACTATAGCGTGTCGTCTATAATATGATCAAAAAGTCACACTATAGCGTGTCGTCTATAATATGATAAAAAAAAGTCACACTATAGCATGTCGTATAAAATATGACCAAAAAGTCATACTATAGCATGTCGTATAAAATATGATAAAAAAGTCATACTATAGCATGTCGTATAAAATATGACCAAAAAGTCATACTATAGCATGTCGTCTAAAATATGATAAAAAAAAAGTCATACTATAGCATGTCGTCTAAAATAAGACCAAAAAGTCATGCTATATCATGTCGTCTAAAATATGATAAAAAAAAGTCATACTACAGCATGTCGTCTAAAATATGATGAAAAAGTCACTCTATAGCATGTCGTCTAAAATATGATAAAAAAGTCATACTATAGCATGTCGTCTAAAATATGATGAAAAAGTCACTCTATAGCATGTCGTCTAAAATAAGACCAAAAAGTCATGCTATATCATGTCGTCTAAAATATGATAAAAAAAAGTCATACTACAGCATGTCGTCTAAAATATGATGAAAAAGTCACTCTATAGCATGTCGTCTAAAATATGATAAAAAAGTCATACTATAGCATGTCGTCTAAAATATTATAAAAAAGTCACACTATAGCATGTCGTCTAAAATATGATAAAAAAAAGTCATACTATAGCATGTCGTCTAAAATAAGACCAAAAAGTCATGCTATAGCATGTCGTCTAAAATATGATAAAAAAGTCATACTATAGCATGTCGTATAAAATATGACCAAAAAGTCATACTATAGCCTGTCGTATAAAATATGACCAAAAAGTCATACTATAGCATGTCGTCTAAATTATGATAAAAAAGTCACTCTATAGCATGTCATCTAAAATATGATAAAAAAGTCATACTATAACATATCGTCTAAAATATTATAAAAAAAGTCATACTATAGCATGTCGTCTAAAATATGATAAAAAAAAGTCATACTATAGCATGTCGTCAAAAATATGATAAAAAAAAAAGTCACACTATAGCATGTCGTATAAAATATGACCAAAAAGTCATACTATAGCATGTCGTCTAAAATATGATAAAAAAAAAGTCATACTATAGCATGTCGTATAAAATATGACCAAAAAGTCATACTATAGCATGTCATATAAAATATGACCAAAAAGTCATACTATAGCATGTCGTCTATAATTTAATAAAAAAGTCACACTATAGCGTGTCGTCTATAATATGATCAAAAAGTCACACTATAGCGTGTCGTCTATAATATGATAAAAAAAAGTCACACTATAGCCTGTCGTATAAAATATGACCAAAAAGTCATACTATAGCATGTCGTATAAAATATGATAAAAAAGTCATACTATAGCATGTCGTATAAAATATGACCAAAAAGTCATACTATAGCATGTCGTCTAAAATATGATAAAAAAAAAGTCATACTATAGCATGTCGTCTAAAATAAGACCAAAAAGTCATGCTATATCATGTCGTCTAAAATATGATAAAAAAAAGTCATACTACAGCATGTCGTCTAAAATATGATGAAAAAGTCACTCTATAGCATGTCGTCTAAAATATGATAAAAAAGTCATACTATAGCATGTCGTCTAAAATATGATGAAAAAGTCACTCTATAGCATGTCGTCTAAAATAAGACCAAAAAGTCATGCTATATCATGTCGTCTAAAATATGATAAAAAAAAGTCATACTACAGCATGTCGTCTAAAATATGATGAAAAAGTCACTCTATAGCATGTCGTCTAAAATATGATAAAAAAGTCATACTATAGCATGTCGTCTAAAATATTATAAAAAAGTCACACTATAGCATGTCGTCTAAAATATGATAAAAAAAAGTCATACTATAGCATGTCGTCTAAAATATGATAAAAAAAAAAAGTCACACTATAGCATGTCGTCTAAAATATGACCAAAAAGTCATACTATAGCATGTCGTCTAAAATATGATAAAAAAAAAGTCATACTATACCATGTCGTATAAAATATGACCAAAAAGTCATACTATAGCATGTCGTCTAAAATATGATAAAAAAAAGTCATACTATAGCGTGTCGTCTAAAATATGACCAAAAAGTCATACTATAGCATGTCGTCTAAAATATGATAAAAAAAAGTCATACTATAGCATGTCGTCTAAAATATGATAAAAAAAGTCACACTATAGCATGTCGTCTAAAATATGATAAAAAAAAGTTATACTATAGCATGTCGTCTAAAATATGATAAAAAAGGCATACTATAGCATGTCGTCTAAAATAACACCAAAAAGTCATACTATAGCATGTCGTCTAAAATATGATAAAAAAGTCACACTATAGCATGTCGTCTAAAATAACACCAAAAAGTCATACTATAGCATGTCGTCTAAAATATGATAAAAAAGTCATTCTATAGCGTGTCGTCTAAAATATGATAAAAAAGTCATACTATAGCATGTCGTATAAAATATGACCAAAAAGTCATACTATAGCCTGTCGTATAAAATATGACCAAAAAGTCACACTATAGCATGTCGTCTAAAATATGATAAAAAAGTTATACTATAGCGTGTCGTCTAAAATATTATAAAAAAGTCACACTATAGCATGTCGTCTAAAATATGATAAAAAAAAAAAGTCACACTATAGCATGTCGTCTAAAATATGACCAAAAAGTCATACTATAGCATGTCGTCTAAAATATGATAAAAAAAAGTCATACTATACCATGTCGTATAAAATATGACCAAAAAGTCATACTATAGCATGTCGTCTAAAATATGACCAAAAAGTCATACTATAGCCTGTCGTATAAAATATGACCAAAAAGTCACACTATAGCATGTCGTCTAAAATATGATAAAAAAGTCATACTATAGCATGTCGTATAAAATATGACCAAAAAGTCATACTATAGCCTGTCGTATAAAATATGACCAAAAAGTCATACTATAGCATGTCGTCTAAATTATGATAAAAAAGTCACTCTATAGCATGTCATCTAAAATATGATAAAAAAGTCATACTATAACATATCGTCTAAAATATTATAAAAAAAGTCATACTATAGCATGTCGTCTAAAATATGATAAAAAAAAGTCATACTATAGCATGTCGTCAAAAATATGATAAAAAAAAAAGTCACACTATAGCATGTCGTATAAAATATGACCAAAAAGTCATACTATAGCATGTCGTCTAAAATATGATAAAAAAAAAGTCATACTATAGCATGTCGTATAAAATATGACCAAAAAGTCATACTATAGCATGTCATATAAAATATGACCAAAAAGTCATACTATAGCATGTCGTCTATAATTTAATAAAAAAGTCACACTATAGCGTGTCGTCTATAATATGATCAAAAAGTCACACTATAGCGTGTCGTCTATAATATGATAAAAAAAAAGTCACACTATAGCCTGTCGTATAAAATATGACCAAAAAGTCATACTATAGCATGTCGTATAAAATATGATAAAAAAAGTCATACTATAGCATGTCGTATAAAATATGACCAAAAAGTCATACTATAGCATGTCGTCTAAAATATGATAAAAAAAAAAGTCATACTATAGCATGTCGTCTAAAATAAGACCAAAAAGTCATGCTATATCATGTCGTCTAAAATATGATAAAAAAAAGTCATACTACAGCATGTCGTCTAAAATATGATGAAAAAGTCACTCTATAGCATGTCGTCTAAAATATGATAAAAAAGTCATACTATAGCATGTCGTCTAAAATATGATGAAAAAGTCACTCTATTGCATGTCGTCTAAAATAAGGACCAAAAAGTCATGCTATATCATGTCGTCTAAAATATGATAAAAAAAAGTCATACTACAGCATGTCGTCTAAAATATGATGAAAAAGTCACTCTATAGCATGTCGTCTAAAATATGATAAAAAAGTCATACTATAGCATGTCGTCTAAAATATTATAAAAAAGTCACACTATAGCATGTCGTCTAAAATATGATAAAAAAAAGTCATACTATAGCATGTCGTCTAAAATATGATAAAAAAAAAAAGTCACACTATAGCATGTCGTCTAAAATATGACCAAAAAGTCATACTATAGCATGTCGTCTAAAATATGATAAAAAAAAAGTCATACTATACCATGTCGTATAAAATATGACCAAAAAGTCATACTATAGCATGTCGTCTAAAATATGATAAAAAAAAGTCATACTATAGCGTGTCGTCTAAAATATGACCAAAAAGTCATACTATAGCATGTCGTCTAAAATATGATAAAAAAAAGTCATACTATAGCATGTCGTCTAAAATATGATAAAAAAAGTCACACTATAGCATGTCGTCTAAAATATGATAAAAAAAAGTTATACTATAGCATGTCGTCTAAAATATGATAAAAAAGGCATACTATAGCATGTCGTCTAAAATAACACCAAAAAGTCATACTATAGCATGTCGTCTAAAATATGATAAAAAAGTCACACTATAGCATGTCGTCTAAAATAACACCAAAAAGTCATACTATAGCATGTCGTCTAAAATATGATAAAAAAGTCATTCTATAGCGTGTCGTCTAAAATATGATAAAAAAGTCATACTATAGCATGTCGTATAAAATATGACCAAAAAGTCATACTATAGCCTGTCGTATAAAATATGACCAAAAAAGTCACACTATAGCATGTCGTCTAAAATATGATAAAAAAGTCATACTATAGCATGTCGTATAAAATATGACCAAAAAGTCATACTATAGCCTGTCGTATAAAATATGACCAAAAAGTCATACTATAGCATGTCGTCTAAAATATGATAAAAAAGTCACTCTATAGCATGTCATCTAAAATATGATAAAAAAGTCATACTATAACATATCGTCTAAAATATGATAAAAAAGGCATACTATAGCATGTCGTCTAAAATAAGACCAAAAAGTCATACTATAGCATGTCGTCTAAAATAAGACCAAAAAGTCATACTATAGCATGTCGTCTTAAATATGATAAAAAAGTCATTCTATAGCGTGTCGTCTAAAATATGATAAAAAAGTCATACTATAGCATGTCGTATAAAATATGACCAAAAAGTCATACTATAGCCTGTCGTATAAAATATTGACCAAAAAGTCACACTATAGCATGTCGTCTAAAATATGAATAAAAAAGTCATACTATAGCATGTCGTATAAAATATGACCAAAAAGTCATACTATAGCCTGTCGTATAAAATATGACCAAAAAGTCATACTATAGCATGTCGTCTAAATTATGATAAAAAAGTCACTCTATAGCATGTCATCTAAAATATGATAAAAAAGTCATACTATAACATATCGTCTAAAATATTATAAAAAAAAGTCATACTATAGCATGTCGTCTAAAATATGATAAAAAAAAGTCATACTATAGCATGTCGTCAAAAATATGATAAAAAAAAAAGTCACACTATAGCATGTCGTATAAAATATGACCAAAAAGTCATACTATAGCATGTCGTCTAAAATATGATAAAAAAAAAGTCATACTATAGCATGTCGTATAAAATATGACCAAAAAGTCATACTATAGCATGTCGTCTATAATTTAATAAAAAAGTCACACTATAGCGTGTCGTCTATAATATGATCAAAAAGTCACACTATAGCGTGTCGTCTATAATATGATCAAAAAGTCACACTATAGCGTGTCGTCTATAATATGATAAAAAAAAGTCACACTATAGCATGTCGTATAAAATATGACCAAAAAGTCATACTATAGCATGTCGTCTAAAATATGATAAAAAAAAAAGTCATACTATAGCATGTCGTCTAAAATAAGACCAAAAAGTCATGCTATATCATGTCGTCTAAAATATGATAAAAAAAAGTCATACTACAGCATGTCGTCTAAAATATGATGAAAAAGTCACTCTATAGCATGTCGTCTAAAATATGATAAAAAAAGTCATACTATAGCATGTCGTCTAAAATATTATAAAAAAGTCACACTATAGCATGTCGTCTAAAATATGATAAAAAAAAAAAGTCATACTATAGCATGTCGTATAAAATATGATAAAAAAAGTCACACTATAGCATGTCGTCCTAAAATATGATAAAAAAGTCATACTATAGCATGTCGTATAAAATATGACCAAAAAGTCATACTATAGCCTGTCGTATAAAATATGACCAAAAAGTCATACTATAGCATGTCGTCTAAAATATGATAAAAAAAAGTCATACTATAGCATGTCGTCTAAAATATGATAAAAAAGTCACTCTATAGCATGTCATCTAAAATATGATAAAAAAAGTCATACTATAACATATCGTCTAAAATATTATAAAAAAGTCATACTATAGCATGTCGTCTAAAATATGATAAAAAAAAGTCATACTATAGCATGTCGTCTAAAATATGATAAAAAAAAAAAAGTCACACTATAGCATGTCGTATAAAATATGACCAAAAAGTCATACTATAGCATGTCGTCTAAAATATGATAAAAAAAAAAGTCATACTATAGCATGTCGTCTAAAATATTATGAAAAAAAGTCATACTATAGCGTGTCGTCTAAAATATGACCAAAAAGTCATACTATAGCATGTCGTCTAAAATATGATAAAAAAAAAGTCATACTATAGCATGTCGTCTAAAATATGATAAAAAAAAAGTCATACTATAGCATGTCGTCTAAAATATGATAAAAAAAGTCACACTATAGCATGTCGTCTAAAATATGATAAAAAAAAGTTATACTATAGCATGTCGTCTAAAATATGATAAAAAAGGCATACTATAGCATGTCGTCTAAAATAACACCAAAAAGTCATACTATAGCATGTCGTCTAAAATATGATAAAAAAGGCATACTATAGCATGTCGTCTAAAATAAGACCAAAAAGTCATACTATAGCGTGTCGTCTTAAATATGATAAAAAAGTCATTCTATAGCGTGTCGTCTAAAATATGATAAAAAAGTCATACTATAGCATGTCGTATAAAATATGACCAAAAAGTCATACTATAGCCTGTCGTATAAAATATGACCAAAAAGTCACACTATAGCATGTCGTCTAAAATATGATAAAAAAGTCATACTATAGCATGTCGTATAAAATATTACCAAAAAGTCATACTATAGCCTGTCGTATAAAATATGACCAAAAAGTCATACTATAGCATGTCGTCTAAAATATGATAAAAAAGTCACTCTATAGCATGTCATCTAAAATATGATAAAAAAGTCATACTATAACATATCGTCTAAAATATTATAAAAAAGTCATACTATAGCATGTCGTCTAAAATATGATAAAAAAAAGTTATACTATAGCATGTCGTCTAAAATATGATAAAAAAAAAAGTCACACTATAGCATGTCGTATAAAATATGACCAAAAAGTCATACTATAGCATGTCGTCTAAAATATGATAAAAAAAAAGTCATACTATAGCATGTCGTATAAAATATGACCAAAAAGTCATACTATAGCATGTCGTCTAAAATATGATTAAAAAAAGTCATACTATAGCGTGTCGTCTAAAATATGACCAAAAAGTCATACTATAGCATGTCGTCTAAAATATGATAAAAAAAAGTCATACTATAGCATGTCGTCTAAAATATGATTAAAAAAAAAAGTCACACTATAGCATGTCGTATAAAATATGACCAAAAAGTCATACTATAGCATGTCGTCTAAAATATGATAAAAAAAAGTCACACTATAGCATGTCGTCTAAAATATGATAAAAAAGTCATACTATAGCATGTCGTCTAAAATATGATAAAAAAAAAAGTCATACTATAGCATGTCGTCTAAAATATGATAAAAAAGTCACTCTATAGCATGTCATCTAAAATATGATAAAAAAAGTCATACTATAACATATCGTCTAAAATATTATAAAAAAGTCATACTATAGCATGTCGTCTAAAATATGATAAAAAAAAGTCATACTATAGCATGTCGTCTAAAATATGATAAAAAAAAAAAAGTCACACTATAGCATGTCGTATAAAATATGACCAAAAAGTCATACTATAGCATGTCGTCTAAAATATGATAAAAAAAAGTCATACTATACCATGTCGTATAAAATATGACCAAAAAGTCATACTATAGCATGTCGTCTAAAATATGATTAAAAAAAGTCATACTATAGCGTGTCGTCTAAAATATGACCAAAAAGTCATACTATAGCATGTCGTCTAAAATATGATAAAAAAAAGTCATACTATAGCATGTCGTCTAAAATATGATAAAAAAAGTCACACTATAGCATGTCGTCTAAAATATGATAAAAAAAAGTTATACTATAGCATGTCGTCTAAAATATGATAAAAAAGGCATACTATAGCATGTCGTCTAAAATAACACCAAAAAGTCATACTATAGCATGTCGTCTAAAATATGATAAAAAAGGCATACTATAGCATGTCGTCTAAAATAAGACCAAAAAGTCATACTATAGTGTGTCGTCTTAAATATGATAAAAAAGTCATTCTATAGCGTGTCGTCTAAAATATGATAAAAAAGTCATACTATAGCATGTCGTATAAAATATGACCAAAAAGTCATACTATAGCCTGTCGTATAAAATATGACCAAAAAGTCACACTATAGCATGTCGTCTAAAATATGATAAAAAAGTCATACTATAGCATGTCGTATAAAATATGACCAAAAAGTCATACTATAGCATGTCGTCTAAAATATGATTAAAAAAAGTCATACTATAACATATCGTCTAAAATATTATAAAAAAGTCATACTATAGCATGTCGTCTAAAATATGATAAAAAAAAGTCATACTATAGCATGTCGTCTAAAATATGATAAAAAAAAAAAGTCACACTATAGCATGTCGTATAAAATATGACCAAAAAGTCATACTATAGCATGTCGTCTAAAATATGATAAAAAAAAGTCATACTATACCATGTCGTATAAAATATGACCAAAAAGTCATACTATAGCATGTCGTCTAAAATATGATTAAAAAAAGTCATACTATAGCGTGTCGTCTAAAATATGACCAAAAAGTCATACTATAGCATGTCGTCTAAAATATGATAAAAAAAAGTCATACTATAGCATGTCGTCTAAAATATGATAAAAAAAGTCACACTATAGCATGTCGTCTAAAATATGATAAAAAAAAGTTATACTATAGCATGTCGTCTAAAATATGATAAAAAAGGCATACTATAGCATGTCGTCTAAAATAACACCAAAAAGTCATACTATAGCATGTCGTCTAAAATATGATAAAAAAGGCATACTATAGCATGTCGTCTAAAATATGATAAAAAAAAAGTCATACTATAGCATGTCGTATAAAATATGATAAAAAAGTCACTCTATAGCATGTCATCTAAAATATGATAAAAAAGTCATACTATAACATATCGTCTAAAATATTATAAAAAAGTCATACTATAGCATGTCGTCTAAAATATGATAAAAAAAAGTTATACTATAGCATGTCGTCTAAAATATGATAAAAAAAAAAGTCACACTATAGCATGTCGTATAAAATATGACCAAAAAGTCATACTATAGCATGTCGTCTAAAATATGATAAAAAAAAAGTCATACTATAGCATGTCGTATAAAATATGACCAAAAAGTCATACTATAGCATGTCGTCTAAAATATGATTAAAAAAAGTCATACTATAGCGTGTCGTCTAAAATATGACCAAAAAGTCATACTATAGCATGTCGTCTAAAATATGATAAAAAAAAGTCATACTATAGCATGTCGTCTAAAATATGATTAAAAAAAGTCATACTATAGCGTGTCGTCTAAAATATGACCAAAAAGTCATACTATAGCATGTCGTCTAAAATATGATAAAAAAAAGTCATACTATAGCATGTCGTCTAAAATATGATAAAAAAAAGTCACACTATAGCATGTCGTCTAAAATATGATAAAAAAGTCATACTATAGCATGTCGTCTAAAATATGATAAAAAAAAAGTCATACTATAGCATGTCGTCTAAAATATGATAAAAAAGTCACTCTATAGCATGTCATCTAAAATATGATAAAAAAAGTCATACTATAACATATCGTCTAAAATATTATAAAAAAGTCATACTATAGCATGTCGTCTAAAATATGATAAAAAAAAGTCATACTATAGCATGTCGTCTAAAATATGATAAAAAAAAAAAGTCACACTATAGCATGTCGTATAAAATATGACCAAAAAGTCATACTATAGCATGTCGTCTAAAATATGATAAAAAAAAGTCATACTATACCATGTCGTATAAAATATGACCAAAAAGTCATACTATAACATATCGTCTAAAATATTATAAAAAAGTCATACTATAGCATGTCGTCTAAAATATGATAAAAAAAAAGTCATACTATAGCGTGTCGTCTAAAATATGACCAAAAAGTCATACTATAGCATGTCGTCTAAAATATGATAAAAAAAAGTCATACTATAGCATGTCGTCTAAAATATGATAAAAAAAAAGTCATACTATAGCATGTCGTCTAAAATATGATAAAAAAAGTCACACTATAGCATGTCGTCTAAAATATGATAAAAAAAAGTTATACTATAGCATGTCGTCTAAAATATGATAAAAAAGGCATACTATAGCATGTCGTCTAAAATAACACCAAAAAGTCATACTATAGCATGTCGTCTAAAATATGATAAAAAAGGCATACTATAGCATGTCGTCTAAAATAAGACCAAAAAGTCATACTATAGCGTGTCGTCTTAAATATGATAAAAAAGTCATTCTATAGCGTGTCGTCTAAAATATGATAAAAAAGTCATACTATAGCATGTCGTATAAAATATGACCAAAAAGTCATACTATAGCCTGTCGTATAAAATATGACCAAAAAGTCACACTATAGCATGTCGTCTAAAATATGATAAAAAAGTCATACTATAGCATGTCGTATAAAATATTACCAAAAAGTCATACTATAGCCTGTCGTATAAAATATGACCAAAAAGTCATACTATAGCATGTCGTCTAAAATATGATAAAAAAGTCACTCTATAGCATGTCATCTAAAATATGATAAAAAAGTCATACTATAACATATCGTCTAAAATATTATAAAAAAGTCATACTATAGCATGTCGTCTAAAATATGATAAAAAAAAGTTATACTATAGCATGTCGTCTAAAATATGATAAAAAAAAAAGTCACACTATAGCATGTCGTATAAAATATGACCAAAAAGTCATACTATAGCATGTCGTCTAAAATATGATAAAAAAAAAGTCATACTATAGCATGTCGTATAAAATATGACCAAAAAGTCATACTATAGCATGTCGTCTAAAATATGATTAAAAAAAGTCATACTATAGCGTGTCGTCTAAAATATGACCAAAAAGTCATACTATAGCATGTCGTCTAAAATATGATAAAAAAAAGTCATACTATAGCATGTCGTCTAAAATATGATTAAAAAAAGTCATACTATAGCGTGTCGTCTAAAATATGACCAAAAAGTCATACTATAGCATGTCGTCTAAAATATGATAAAAAAAAGTCATACTATAGCATGTCGTCTAAAATATGATAAAAAAAAGTCACACTATAGCATGTCGTCTAAAATATGATAAAAAAGTCATACTATAGCATGTCGTCTAAAATATGATAAAAAAAAAGTCATACTATAGCATGTCGTCTAAAATATGATAAAAAAGTCACTCTATAGCATGTCATCTAAAATATGATAAAAAAAGTCATACTATAACATATCGTCTAAAATATTATAAAAAAGTCATACTATAGCATGTCGTCTAAAATATGATAAAAAAAAGTCATACTATAGCATGTCGTCTAAAATATGATAAAAAAAAAAAGTCACACTATAGCATGTCGTATAAAATATGACCAAAAAGTCATACTATAGCATGTCGTCTAAAATATGATAAAAAAAAGTCATACTATACCATGTCGTATAAAATATGACCAAAAAGTCATACTATAGCATGTCGTCTAAAATATGATTAAAAAAAGTCATACTATAGCGTGTCGTCTAAAATATGACCAAAAAGTCATACTATAGCATGTCGTCTAAAATATGATAAAAAAAAGTCATACTATAGCATGTCGTCTAAAATATGATAAAAAAAGTCACACTATAGCATGTCGTCTAAAATATGATAAAAAAAAGTTATACTATAGCATGTCGTCTAAAATATGATAAAAAAGGCATACTATAGCATGTCGTCTAAAATAACACCAAAAAGTCATACTATAGCATGTCGTCTAAAATATGATAAAAAAGGCATACTATAGCATGTCGTATAAAATATGACCAAAAAGTCATACTATAGCATGTCGTCTAAAATATGATAAAAAAGTCACTCTATAGCATGTCATCTAAAATATGATAAAAAAGTCATACTATAACATATCGTCTAAAATATTATAAAAAAGTCATACTATAGCATGTCGTCTAAAATATGATAAAAAAAAGTCATACTATAGCATGTCGTCTAAAATATGATAAAAAAAAAAGTCACACTATAGCATGTCGTATAAAATATGACCAAAAAGTCATACTATAGCATGTCGTCTAAAATATGATAAAAAAAAAAGTCATACTATAGCATATCGTCTAAAATATTATAAAAAAGTCATACTATAGCATGTCGTCTAAAATATGATAAAAAAAAGTCATACTATAGCATGTCGTCTAAAATATGATAAAAAAAAAAAGTCACACTATAGCATGTCGTATAAAATATGACGAAAAAGTCATACTATAGCATGTCGTCTAAAATATGATAAAAAAAAAGTCATACTATACCATGTCGTATAAAATATGACCAAAAAGTCATACTATAGCATGTCGTCTAAAATATGATAAAAAAAAGTCATACTATAGCGTGTCGTCTAAAATATGACCAAAAAGTCATACTATAGCATGTCGTCTAAAATATGATAAAAAAAAGTCATACTATAGCATGTCGTCTAAAATATGATAAAAAAAAAAGTCATACTATAGCATGTCGTCTAAAATATGATAAAAAAAGTCACACTATAGCATGTCGTCTAAAATATGATAAAAAAAAGTTATACTATAGCATGTCGTCTAAAATATGATAAAAAAGGCATACTATAGCATGTCGTCTAAAATAACACCAAAAAGTCATACTATAGCATGTCGTCTAAAATATGATAAAAAAGGCATACTATAGCATGTCGTCTAAAATAAGACCAAAAAGTCATACTATAGCGTGTCGTCTTAAATATGATAAAAAAGTCATTCTATAGCGTGTCGTCTAAAATATGATAAAAAAGTCATACTATAGCATGTCGTAATAAAATATGACCAAAAAGTCATACTATAGCCTGTCGTATAAAATATGACCAAAAAGTCACACTATAGCATGTCGTCTAAAATATGATAAAAAAGTCATACTATAGCATGTCGTATAAAATATGACCAAAAAGTCATACTATAGCCTGTCGTATAAAATATGACCAAAAAGTCATACTATAGCATGTCGTCTAAAATATGATAAAAAAGTCACTCTATAGCATGTCATCTAAAAATATGATAAAAAAGTCATACTATAACATATCGTCTAAAATATTATAAAAAAGTCATACTATAGCATGTCGTCTAAAATATGATAAAAAAAAAGTCATACTATAGCATGTCGTCTAAAATATGATAAAAAAAAAAAAAGTCACACTATAGCATGTCGTATAAAATATGACCAAAAAGTCATACTATAGCATGTCGTCTAAAATATGATAAAAAAAAAGTCATACTATAGCATGTCGTATAAAATATGACCAAAAAGTCATACTATAGCATGTCGTCTAAAATATGATTAAAAAAAGTCATACTATAGCATGTAGTCTAAAATATGACCAAAAAGTCATACTATAGCATGTCGTCTAAAATATGATAAAAAAAAGTCATACTATAGCATGTCGTCTAAAATATGATAAAAAAAGTCACACTATAGCATGTCGTCTAAAATATGATAAAAAAAAGTCACACTATAGCATGTCGTCTAAAATATGATAAAAAAGTCATACTATAGCATGTCGTCTAAAATATGATAAAAAAAAAGTCATACTATAGCATGTCGTCTAAAATATGATAAAAAAGTCACTCTATAGCATGTCATCTAAAATATGATAAAAAAAGTCATACTATAACATATCGTCTAAAATATTATAAAAAAGTCATACTATAGCATGTCGTCTAAAATATGATAAAAAAAAGTCATACTATAGCATGTCGTCTAAATATGATAAAAAAAAAAAAGTCACACTATAGCATGTCGTATAAAATATGACCAAAAAGTCATACTATAGCATGTCGTCTAAAATATGATAAAAAAAAGTCATACTATACCATGTCGTATAAAATATGACCAAAAAGTCATACTATAGC
>NW_027185429.1:815669-853169 GCF_022577435.1 Embiotoca jacksoni
GCATGTCGTATAAAATATGACCAAAAAGTCATACTATAGCCTGTCGTATAAAATATGACCAAAAAGTCATACTATAGCATGTCGTCTAAAATATGATAAAAAAAAAGTCATACTATAGCATGTCGTATAAAATATGACCAAAAAGTCATACTATAGCATGTCATATAAAATATGACCAAAAAGTCATACTATAGCATGTCGTCTAAAATATGATTAAAAAAAGTCATACTATAGCGTGTCGTCTAAAATATGACCAAAAAGTCATACTATAGCATGTCGTCTAAAATATGATAAAAAAAAGTCATACTATAGCATGTCGTCTAAAATATGATAAAAAAAAGTCACACTATAGCATGTCGTCTAAAATATGATAAAAAAAAGTCACACTATAGCATGTCGTCTAAAATATGATAAAAAAGTCATACTATAGCATGTCGTATAAAATATGATAAAAAAGTCATACTATAGCATGTCGTATAAAATATGACCAAAAAGTCATACTATAGCATGTCGTCTAAAATATGATAAAAAAGTCATACTATAGCATGTCGTATAAAATATGACCAAAAAGTCATACTATAGCATGTCGTCTAAAATATGATAAAAAAGTCATACTATAGCATGTCGTATAAAATATGATAAAAAAGTCATACTATAGCATGTCGTATAAAATATGACCAAAAAGTCACACTATAGCATGTCGTCTAAAATATGATAAAAAAGTCATACTATAGCATGTCGTATAAAATATGACCAAAAAGTCATACTATAGCATGTCGTCTAAAATATGATAAAAAAAAAGTCATACTATAGCATGTCGTCTAAAATATGATAAAAAAGTCACTATATAGCATGTCATCTAAAATATGATAAAAAAGTCATACTATAACATATCGTCTAAAATATTATAAAAAAGTCATACTATAGCATGTCGTCTAAAATATGATAAAAAAAAAGTCATACTATAGCATGTCGTCTAAAATATGACCAAAAAGTCATACTATAGCATGTCATATAAAATATGACCAAAAAGTCATACTATAGCATGTCGTCTAAAATATGATAAAAAAGTCACTCTATAGCATGTCATCTAAAATATGATAAAAAAGTCATACTATAACATATCGTCTAAAATATTATAAAAAAGTCATACTATAGCATGTCGTCTAAAATATGATAAAAAAAAGTCATACTATAGCATGTCGTATAAAATATGACCAAAAAGTCATACTATAGCCTGTCGTATAAAATATGATAAAAAAGTCATACTATAGCATGTCGTATAAAATATGACCAAAAAGTCATACTATAGCCTGTCGTATAAAATATGACCAAAAAGTCATACTATAGCATGTCGTCTAAAATATGATAAAAAAAAAGTCATACTATAGCATGTCGTATAAAATATGACCAAAAAGTCATACTATAGCATGTCATATAAAATATGACCAAAAAGTCATACTATAGCATGTCGTCTAAAATATGATTAAAAAAAGTCATACTATAGCGTGTCGTCTAAAATATGACCAAAAAGTCATACTATAGCATGTCGTCTAAAATATGATAAAAAAAAGTCATACTATAGCATGTCGTCTAAAATATGATAAAAAAAGTCACACTATAGCATGTCGTCTAAAATATGATAAAAAAAAGTCACACTATAGCATGTCGTCTAAAATATGATAAAAAAGTCATACTATAGCATGTCGTATAAAATATGACCAAAAAGTCACACTATAGCATGTCGTCTAAAATATGATAAAAAAGTCATACTATAGCATGTCGTATAAAATATGACCAAAAAGTCATACTATAGCATGTCGTCTAAAATATGATAAAAAAAAAGTCATACTATAGCATGTCGTCTAAAATATGATAAAAAAGTCACTCTATAGCATGTCATCTAAAATATGATAAAAAAGTCATACTATAACATATCGTCTAAAATATTATAAAAAAGTCATACTATAGCATGTCGTCTAAAATATGATAAAAAAAAAGTCATACTATAGCATGTCGTCTAAAATATGACCAAAAAGTCATACTATAGCATGTCATATAAAATATGACCAAAAAGTCATACTATAGCATGTCGTCTAAAATATGATAAAAAAGTCACTCTATAGCATGTCATCTAAAATATGATAAAAAAGTCATACTATAACATATCGTCTAAAATATTATAAAAAAGTCATACTATAGCATGTCGTCTAAAATATGATAAAAAAAGTCATACTATAGCGTGTCGTCTAAAATATGATAAAAAAAGTCATACTATAGCGTGTCGTCTAAAATATGACCAAAAAGTCATACTATAGCATGTCGTCTAAAATATGATAAAAAAAAAGTCATACTATAGCATGTCGTCTAAAATATGATAAAAAAAGTCATACTATAGCATGTCGTCTAAAATATGATAAAAAAGGCATACTATAGCATGTCGTCTAAAATAAGACCAAAAAGTCATACTATAGCATGTCGTCTAAAATAAGACCAAAAAGTCATACTATAGCATGTCGTCTTAAATATGATAAAAAAGTCATTCTATAGCGTGTCGTCTAAAATATGATAAAAAAAGTCACACTACAGCATGTCGTCTAAAATATGATGAAAAAGTCACTCTATAGCATGTCGTCTAAAATATGATAAAAAAGTCATACTATAACATATCGTCTAAAATATTATAAAAAAGTCACACTATAGCATGTCGTATAAAATATGACCAAAAAGTCATACTATAGCATGTCGTCTAAAATATGATAAAAAAAAGTCATACTATACCATGTCGTATAAAATATGACCAAAAAGTCATACTATAGCATGTCGTCTAAAATATGATAAAAAAAAGTCATACTATAGCGTGTCGTCTAAAATATGACCAAAAAGTCATACTATAGCATGTCGTCTAAAATATGATAAATAAAAGTCATACTATAGCGTGTCGTCTAAAATATGACCAAAAAGTCATACTATAGCATGTCGTCTAAAATATGATAAAAAAGGCATACTATAGCATGTTGTCTAAAATAAGACCAAAAAGTCATACTATAGCATGTCGTCTTAAATATGATAAAAAAGTCATTCTATAGCGTGTCGTCTAAAATATGATAAAAAAGTCATACTATAGCATGTCGTATAAAATATGACCAAAAAGTCATACTATAGCCTGTCGTATAAAATATGACCAAAAAGTCACACTATAGCATGTCGTCTAAAATATGATAAAAAAGTCATACTATAGCATGTCGTATAAAATATGACCAAAAAGTCATACTATAGCCTGTCGTATAAAATATGACCAAAAAGTCATACTATAGCATGTCGTCTAAAATATGATAAAAAAGTCACTCTATAGCATGTCATCTAAAATATGATAAAAAAGTCATACTATAACATATCGTCTAAAATATTATAAAAAAAGTCATACTATAGCATGTCGTCTAAAATATGATAAAAAAAGTCATACTATAGCATGTCGTATAAAATATGACCAAAAAGTCATACTATAGCCTGTCGTATAAAATATGATAAAAAAGTCATACTATAGCATGTCGTATAAAATATGACCAAAAAGTCATACTATAGCCTGTCGTATAAAATATGACCAAAAAGTCATACTATAGCATGTCGTCTAAAATATGATAAAAAAAAGTCATACTATAGCATGTCGTATAAAATATGACCAAAAAGTCATACTATAGCATGTCATATAAAATATGACCAAAAAGTCATACTATAGCATGTCGTCTAAAATATGATTAAAAAAAGTCATACTATAGCGTGTCGTCTAAAATATGACCAAAAAGTCATACTATAGCATGTCGTCTAAAATATGATAAAAAAAAGTCATACTATAGCATGTCGTCTAAAATATGATAAAAAAAAGTCACACTATAGCATGTCGTCTAAAATATGATAAAAAAAAAGTCACACTATAGCATGTCGTCTAAAATATGATAAAAAAGTCATACTATAGCATGTCGTATAAAATATGACCAAAAAGTCATACTATAGCCTGTCGTATAAAATATGACCAAAAAGTCACACTATAGCATGTCGTCTAAAATATGATAAAAAAGTCATACTATAGCATGTCGTATAAAATATGACCAAAAAGTCATACTATAGCATGTCGTCTAAAATATGATAAAAAAAAAGTCATACTATAGCATGTCGTCTAAAATATGATAAAAAAGTCACTCTATAGCATGTCATCTAAAATATGATAAAAAAAGTCATACTATAACATATCGTCTAAAATATTATAAAAAAGTCATACTATAGCATGTCGTCTAAAATATGATAAAAAAAAAGTCATACTATAGCATGTCGTCTAAAATATGATAAAAAAAAAAGTCATACTATAGCATGTCGTATAAAATATGACCAAAAAGTCATACTATAGCATGTCATATAAAATATGACCAAAAAGTCATACTATAGCATGTCGTCTAAAATATGATTAAAAAAAGTCATACTATAGCGTGTCGTCTAAAATATGACCAAAAAGTCATACTATAGCATGTCGTCTAAAATATGATAAAAAAAAGTCATACTATAGCATGTCGTCTAAAATATGATAAAAAAAAGTCACACTATAGCATGTCGTCTAAAATATGATAAAAAAAAGTCACACTATAGCATGTCGTCTAAAATATGATAAAAAAGTCATACTATAGCATGTCGTATAAAATATGACCAAAAAGTCATACTATAGCCTGTCGTATAAAATATGACCAAAAAGTCACACTATAGCATGTCGTCTAAAATATGATAAAAAAGTCATACTATAGCATGTCGTATAAAATATGACCAAAAAGTCATACTATAGCATGTCGTCTAAAATATGATAAAAAAAAAGTCATACTATAGCATGTCGTCTAAAATATGATAAAAAAGTCACTCTATAGCATGTCATCTAAAATATGATAAAAAAAGTCATACTATAACATATCGTCTAAAATATTATAAAAAAGTCATACTATAGCATGTCGTCTAAAATATGATAAAAAAAAAAGTCATACTATAGCATGTCGTCTAAAATATGATAAAAAAAAAAGTCATACTATAGCATGTCGTATAAAATATGACCAAAAAGTCATACTATAGCATGTCATATAAAATATGACCAAAAAGTCATACTATAGCATGTCGTCTATAATATGATAAAAAAAAAGTCATACTATAGCATGTCGTATAAAATATGACCAAAAAGTCATACTATAGCATGTCATATAAAATATGACCAAAAAGTCATACTATAGCATGTCGTCTAAAATATGATAAAAAAAAAAGTCATACTATAGCATGTCGTATAAAATATGACCAAAAAGTCATACTATAGCATGTCGTCTAAAATATGACCAAAAAGTCATACTATAGCATGTCATATAAAATATGACCAAAAAGTCACACTATAGCATGTCGTCTAAAATATGATAAAAAAGTCATACTATAGCATGTCGTATAAAATATGACCAAAAAGTCATACTATAGCCTGTCGTATAAAATATGACCAAAAAGTCATACTATAGCATGTCGTCTAAAATATGATAAAAAAGTCACTCTATAGCATGTCATCTAAAATATGATAAAAAAGTCATACTATAACATATCGTCTAAAATATTATAAAAAAGTCATACTATAGCATGTCGTCTAAAATATGATAAAAAAAGTCATACTATAGCGTGTCGTCTAAAATATGACCAAAAAGTCATACTATAGCATGTCGTCTAAAATATGATAAAAAAAGTCATACTATAGCATGTCGTCTAAAATATGATAAAAAAAGTCATACTATAGCATGTCGTCTAAAATATGATAAAAAAGGCATACTATAGCATGTCGTCTAAAATAAGACCAAAAAGTCATACTATAGCATGTCGTCTAAAATAAGACCAAAAAGTCATACTATAGCATGTCGTCTTAAATATGATAAAAAAGTCATTCTATAGCGTGTCGTCTAAAATATGATAAAAAAAAGTCACACTACAGCATGTCGTCTAAAATATGATGAAAAAGTCACTCTATAGCATGTCGTCTAAAATATGATAAAAAAGTCATACTATAACATATCGTCTAAAATATTATAAAAAAGTCACACTATAGCATGTCGTATAAAATATGACCAAAAAGTCATACTATAGCATGTCGTATAAAACATGACCAAAAAGTCATACTATAGCATGTCGTCTAAAATATGATAAAAAAGTCATACTATAGCATGTCGTATAAAATATGACCAAAAAGTCACTCTATAGCATGTCGTCTAAAATATGATAAAAAAGTCATACTATAAACATATCGTCTAAAATATTATAAAAAAGTCACACTATAGCATGTCGTATAAAATATGACCAAAAAGTCATACTATAGCATGTCGTATAAAACATGACCAAAAAGTCATACTATAGCATGTCGTCTAAAATATGATAAAAAAGTCATACTATAGCATGTCGTATAAAACATGACCAAAAAGTCATACTATAGCATGTCGTCTATAATATGATAAAAAAAAGTCATACTATAGCATGTCGTCTAAAATATGATGAAAAAGTCATACTATAGCATGTCGTCTAAAATATGATAAAAAAAAGTCATACTATAGCATGTCGTCTAAAATATGATAAAAAAGTCATACTATCGCATGTCGTCCAAAATATGATAAAAAAAAAAGTCATACTATAGCATGTCGTCCAAAATATGATAAAAAAAAGTCATATTATAGCATGTCGTCTAAAATATGATAAAAAAAAAGTCATATTATAGCATGTCGTCTAAAATATGACAAAAAAGTCATACTATAGCATGTCGTCTAAAATATGATAAAAAAAGTCATACTATAGCATGTCGTATAAAATATGACCAAAAAGTCATACTATAGCCTGTCGTATAAAATATGATAAAAAAGTCATACTATAGCATGTCGTATAAAATATGACCAAAAAGTCATACTATAGCCTGTCGTATAAAATATGACCAAAAAGTCATACTATAGCATGTCGTCTAAAATATGATAAAAAAAAAAGTCATACTATAGCATGTCGTATAAAATATGACCAAAAAGTCATACTATAGCATGTCATATAAAATATGACCAAAAAGTCATACTATAGCATGTCGTCTAAAATATGATTAAAAAAAGTCATACTATAGCGTGTCGTCTAAAATATGACCAAAAAGTCATACTATAGCATGTCGTCTAAAATATGATAAAAAAAAAAGTCATACTATAGCATGTCGTCTAAAATATGATAAAAAAAAGTCACACTATAGCATGTCGTCTAAAATATGATAAAAAAAAGTCACACTATAGCATGTCGTCTAAAATATGATAAAAAAGTCATACTATAGCATGTCGTATAAAATATGACCAAAAAGTCATACTATAGCCTGTCGTATAAAATATGACCAAAAAGTCACACTATAGCATGTCGTCTAAAATATGATAAAAAAGTCATACTATAGCATGTCGTATAAAATATGACCAAAAAGTCATACTATAGCATGTCGTCTAAAATATGATAAAAAAAAGTCATACTATAGCATGTCGTCTAAAATATGATAAAAAAGTCACTCTATAGCATGTCATCTAAAATATGATAAAAAAGTCATACTATAACATATCGTCTAAAATATTATAAAAAAGTCATACTATAGCATGTCGTCTAAAATATGATAAAAAAAAAGTCATACTATAGCATGTCGTCTAAATATGATAAAAAAAAAAGTCATACTATAGCATGTCGTATAAAATATGACCAAAAAGTCATACTATAGCATGTCATATAAAATATGACCAAAAAGTCATACTATAGCATGTCGTCTAAAATATGATAAAAAAAAAGTCATACTATAGCATGTCGTATAAAATATGACCAAAAAGTCATACTATAGCATGTCATATAAAATATGACCAAAAAGTCATACTATAGCATGTCGTCTAAAATATGATAAAAAAAAAAGTCATACTATAGCATGTCGTATAAAATATGACCAAAAAGTCATACTATAGCATGTCGTATAAAATATGACCAAAAAGTCATACTATAGCATGTCATATAAAATATGACCAAAAAGTCACACTATAGCATGTCGTCTAAAATATGATAAAAAAGTCATACTATAGCATGTCGTATAAAATATGACCAAAAAGTCATACTATAGCATGTCGTCTAAAATATGATAAAAAAGTCACTCTATAGCATGTCATCTAAAATATGATAAAAAAGTCATACTATAACATATCGTCTAAAATATTATAAAAAAGTCATACTATAGCATGTCGTCTAAAATATGATAAAAAAAGTCATACTATAGCGTGTCGTCTAAAATAAGACCAAAAAGTCATACTATAGCATGTCGTCTAAAATAAGACCAAAAAGTCATACTATAGCATGTCGTCTTAAATATGATAAAAAAGTCATTCTATAGCGTGTCGTCTAAAATATGATAAAAAAAGTCACACTACAGCATGTCGTCTAAAATATGATGAAAAAGTCACTCTATAGCATGTCGTCTAAAATATGATAAAAAAGTCATACTATAACATATCGTCTAAAATATTATAAAAAAGTCACACTATAGCATGTCGTATAAAATATGACCAAAAAGTCATACTATAGCATGTCGTATAAAACATGACCAAAAAGTCATACTATATAGCATGTCGTCTAAAATATGATAAAAAAGTCATACTATAGCATGTCGTATAAAATATGACCAAAAAGTCACTCTATAGCATGTCGTCTAAAATATGATAAAAAAGTCATACTATAACATATCGTCTAAAATATTATAAAAAAAGTCACACTATAGCATGTCGTATAAAATATGACCAAAAAGTCATACTATAGCATGTCGTCTAAAATATGATAAAAAAGTCATACTATAACATATCGTCTAAAATATTATAAAAAAGTCACACTATAGCATGTCGTATAAAACATGACCAAAAAGTCATACTATAGCATGTCGTCTAAAATATGATAAAAAAGTCATACTATAGCATGTCGTATAAAACATGACCAAAAAGTCATACTATAGCATGTCGTCTATAATATGATAAAAAAAAGTCATACTATAGCATGTCGTCTAAAATATGATGAAAAAGTCATACTATAGCATGTCGTCTAAAATATGATAAAAAAAAGTCATACTATAGCATGTCGTCTAAAATATGATAAAAAAGTCATACTATCGCATGTCGTCCAAAATACGATAAAAAAAAGTCATACTATAGCATGTCGTCCAAAATATGATAAAAAAAAGTCATATTATAGCATGTCGTCTAAAATATGATAAAAAAAAGTCATATTATAGCATGTCGTCTAAAATATGACAAAAAAGTCATACTATAGCATGTCGTCTATAATTTAATAAAAAAGTCACACTATAGCGTGTCGTCTATAATATGATCAAAAAGTCATACTATAGCATGTCATATAAAATATGATAAAAAAGTCATACTATAGCATGTCATATAAAATATGACCAAAAAGTCATACTATATCATGTCGTCTAAAATATGATAAAAAAAAAAGTCATACTACAGCATGTCGTCTAAAATATGATGAAAAAGTCACTCTATAGCATGTCGTCTAAAATATGATAAAAAAGTCATACTATAGCATGTCGTCTAAAATATGATAAAAAAAGTCACACTATAGCATGTCGTATAAAATATGATAAAAAAAGTCACACTATAGCATGTCGTCTAAAATATGATAAAAAAAGTCATACTATAGCATGTCGTATAAAATATGACCAAAAAGTCATACTATAGCGTGTCGTCTAAAATATGACCAAAAAGTCATACTATAGCATGTCGTCTAAAAATATGATAAAAAAAAAAGTCATACTACAGCATGTCGTCTAAAATATGATAAAAAAGTCACTCTATAGCATGTAATCTAAAATATGATAAAAAAGTCATACTATAACATATCGTCTATAATATGATAAAAAAGTCACACTATAGCATGTCGTCTAAAATATGATAAAAAAAAGTCATATTATAGCATGTCGTCTATAATATGATAAAAAAGTCATATTATAGCATGTCGTCTATAATATGATAAAAAAGTCATACTATAGCATGTCGTCTAAAATATGATAAAAAAAGTCATATTATAGCATGTCGTCTATAATATGATAAAAAGTCATATTATAGCATGTCGTCTATAATATGATAAAAAAGTCATACTATAGCATGTCGTCTAAAATATGATAAAAAAAAGTCATACTATAGCATGTCGTATAAAATATGACCAAAAAGTCATATTATAGCATGTCGTCTAAAATATGATAAAAAAAAAGTCATATTATAGCATGTCGTCTAAAATATGATAAAAAAAAGTCATACTATAGCATGTCGTATAAAATATGACCAAAAAGTCATATTATAGCATGTCGTCTATAATATGATAAAAAAAGTCACACTATAGCATGTCGTCTAAAATATGATAAAAAAAAGTCATATTATAGCATGTCGTCTATAATATGATAAAAAAGTCATATTATAGCATGTCGTCTATAATATGATAAAAAAAGTCATACTATAGCATGTCGTCTAAAATATGATAAAAAAAAAGTCATACTATAGCATGTCGTATAAAATATGACCAAAAAGTCATATTATAGCATGTCGTCTATAATATGATAAAAAAAAGTCATACTATAACATATCGTCTAAAATATGATAAAAAAAAGTCACACTATAGCATGTCGTCTAAAATATGATAAAAAAAAGTCATACTATAACATATCGTCTAAAATATGATAAAAAAGTCATACTATAACATGTCGTCTATAATATGATAAAAAAAGTCATTCTATAGCATGTCGTCTATAATATGATAAAAAAAAGTCATATTATAGCATGTCGTCAAAAATATGATAAAAAAAAGTCATATTATAGCATGTCGTTCAAAATATGATAAAAAAAAGTCATACTATAGCATGTCGTCTAAAATATGATTTAAAAAAGTCATATTATAGCATGTCGTCTATAATATGATAAAAAAGTCATATTATAGCATGTCGTCTATAATATGATAAAAAAGTCACACTATAGCATGTCGTCTAAAATATGATAAAAAAAGTCATATTATAGCATGTCGTCTAAAATATGATAAAAAAAGTCATACTATAGCATGTCGTCTAAAATATGATAAAAAAAGTCATATTATAGCATGTCGTCTATAATATGATAAAAAAGTCATATTATAGCATGTCGTCTATAATATGATAAAAAAGTCACACTATAGCATGTCGTCTAAAATATGATAAAAAAAGTCATATTATAGCATGTCGTCTAAAATATGATAAAAAAAGTCATACTATAGCATGTCGTCTAAAATATGATAAAAAAAAAAAGTCATACTACAGCATGTCGTCTAAAATATGATAAAAAAGTCACTCTATAGCATGTCATCTAAAATATGATAAAAAAGTCATACTATAACATATCGTCTATAATATGATAAAAAAGTCACACTATAGCATGTCGTCTAAAATATGATAAAAAAAAGTCATTATAGCATGTCGTCTATAATATGATAAAAAAGTCATATTATAGCATGTCGTCTATAATATGATAAAAAAGTCATACTATAGCATGTCGTCTAAAATATGATAAAAAAAGTCATATTATAGCATGTCGTCTATAATATGATAAAAAGTCATATTATAGCATGTCGTCTATAATATGATAAAAAAGTCATACTATAGCATGTTGTCTAAAATATGATAAAAAAAGTCATACTATAGCATGTCGTATAAAATATGATAAAAAAAAGTCATACTATAGCATGTCGTATAAAATATGACCAAAAAGTCATATTATAGCATGTCGTCTATAATATGATAAAAAAGTCACACTATAGCATGTCGTCTAAAATACGATGAAAAAAGTCATATTATAGCGTGTCGTCTAAAATATGATAAAAAAAAGTCATATTATAGCATGTCGTCTATAATATGATAAAAAAGTCATACTATAGCATGTCGTCTAAAATATGATAAAAAAAGTCATATTATAGCATGTCGTCTATAATATGATAAAAAGTCATATTATAGCATGTCGTCTATAATATGATAAAAAAGTCATACTATAGCATGTCGTCTAAAATATGATAAAAAAAAGTCATACTATAGCATGTCGTATAAAATATGACCAAAAAGTCATATTATAGCATGTCGTCTAAAATATGATAAAAAAAAGTCATATTATAGCATGTCGTCTAAAATATGATAAAAAAAAGTCATACTATAGCATGTCGTATAAAATATGACCAAAAAGTCATATTATAGCATGTCGTCTATAATATGATAAAAAAGTCACACTATAGCATGTCGTCTAAAATATGATAAAAAAAAGTCATATTATAGCATGTCGTCTATAATATGATAAAAAAGTCATATTATAGCATGTCGTCTATAATATGATAAAAAAGTCATACTATAGCATGTCGTCTAAAATATGATAAAAAAAAAGTCATACTATAGCATGTCGTATAAAATATGACCAAAAAGTCATATTATAGCATGTCGTCTATAATATGATAAAAAAAAGTCATACTATAACATATCGTCTAAAATATGATAAAAAAAGTCACACTATAGCATGTCGTCTAAAATATGATAAAAAAAAGTCATACTATAACATATCGTCTAAAATATGATAAAAAAGTCATACTATAACATGTCGTCTATAATATGATAAAAAAAGTCATTCTATAGCATGTCGTCTATAATATGATAAAAAAAAGTCATATTATAGCATGTCGTCAAAAATATGATAAAAAAAAGTCATATTATAGCATGTCGTTCAAAATATGATAAAAAAAAGTCATACTATAGCATGTCGTCTAAAATATGATTTAAAAAAGTCATATTATAGCATGTCGTCTATAATATGATAAAAAAGTCATATTATAGCATGTCGTCTATAATATGATAAAAAAGTCACACTATAGCATGTCGTCTAAAATATGATAAAAAAAGTCATATTATAGCATGTCGTCTAAAATATGATAAAAAAAGTCATACTATAGCATGTCGTCTAAAATATGATAAAAAAAGTCATATTATAGCATGTCGTCTATAATATGATAAAAAAGTCATATTATAGCATGTCGTCTATAATATGATAAAAAAGTCACACTATAGCATGTCGTCTAAAATATGATAAAAAAAGTCATATTATAGCATGTCGTCTAAAATATGATAAAAAAAGTCATACTATAGCATGTCGTCTAAAATATGATAAAAAAAAAAAGTCATACTACAGCATGTCGTCTAAAATATGATAAAAAAGTCACTCTATAGCATGTCATCTAAAATATGATAAAAAAGTCATACTATAACATATCGTCTATAATATGATAAAAAAGTCACACTATAGCATGTCGTCTAAAATATGATAAAAAAAAGTCATATTATAGCATGTCGTCTATAATATGATAAAAAAGTCATATTATAGCATGTCGTCTATAATATGATAAAAAAGTCATACTATAGCATGTCGTCTAAAATATGATAAAAAAAGTCATATTATAGCATGTCGTCTATAATATGATAAAAAGTCATATTATAGCATGTCGTCTATAATATGATAAAAAAGTCATACTATAGCATGTTGTCTAAAATATGATAAAAAAAGTCATACTATAGCATGTCGTATAAAATATGATAAAAAAAAGTCATACTATAGCATGTCGTATAAAATATGACCAAAAAGTCATATTATAGCATGTCGTCTATAATATGATAAAAAAGTCACACTATAGCATGTCGTCTAAAATACGATGAAAAAAGTCATATTATAGCGTGTCGTCTAAAATATGATAAAAAAAAGTCATATTATAGCATGTCGTCTAAAATATGATAAAAAAGTCACACTATAGCATGTCGTATAAAATATGATTAAAAAAGTCATATTATAGCATGTCGTCTATAATATGATAAAAAAGTCACACTATAGCATGTCGTATAAAATATGATTAAAAAAGTCATATTATAGCATGTCGTCTATAATATGATAAAAAAGTCATACTATAGCATGTCGTCTAAAATATGATAAAAAAAGTCATACTATAGCATGTCGTATAAAATATGACCAAAAAGTCATATTATAGCATGTCGTATGATAAAAAAAAGTCATACTATAACATATCGTCTAAAATATGATAAAAAAGTCATACTATAACATGTCGTCTATAATATGATAAAAAAAAGTCATTCTATAGCATGTCGTCTATAATATGATAAAAAAGTCACACTATAGCATGTCGTCTAAAATATGATAAAAAAAAGTCATATTATAGCATGTCGTCTATAATATGATAAAAAAGTCATATTATAGCATGTCGTCTATAATATGATAAAAAAGTCATACTATAGCATGTCGTCTAAAATATGATAAAAAAAGTCATATTATAGCATGTCGTCTATAATATGATAAAAAGTCATATTATAGCATGTCGTCTATAATATGATAAAAAAGTCATACTATAACATGTCGTCTAAAATATGATAAAAAAAGTCATACTATAGCATGTCGTATAAAATATGACCAAAAAGTCATATTATAGCATGTCGTCTAAAATATGATAAAAAAAAGTCATATTATAGCATGTCGTCTAAAATATGATAAAAAAAAGTCATACTATAGCATGTCGTATAAAATATGACCAAAAAGTCATATTATAGCATGTCGTCTATAATATGATAAAAAAGTCACACTATAGCATGTCGTCTAAAATATGATAAAAAAAAGTCATATTATAGCATGTCGTCTATAATATGATAAAAAAGTCATATTATAGCATGTCGTCTATAATATGATAAAAAAGTCATACTATAGCATGTCGTCTAAAATATGATAAAAAAAAGTCATACTATAGCATGTCGTATAAAATATGACCAAAAAGTCATATTATAGCATGTCGTCTATAATATGATAAAAAAAAGTCATACTATAACATATCGTCTAAAATATGATAAAAAAAGTCACACTATAGCATGTCGTCTAAAATATGATAAAAAAAAGTCATACTATAACATATCGTCTAAAATATGATAAAAAAGTCATACTATAACATGTCGTCTATAATATGATAAAAAAAGTCATTCTATAGCATGTCGTCTAAAATATGATAAAAAAAAGTCATATTATAGCATGTCGTCAAAAATATGATAAAAAAAAGTCATATTATAGCATGTCGTTCAAAATATGATAAAAAAAAGTCATACTATAGCATGTCGTCTAAAATATGATTAAAAAAAGTCATATTATAGCATGTCGTCTATAATATGATAAAAAAAGTCATATTATAGCATGTCGTCTATAATATGATAAAAAAGTCACACTATAGCATGTCGTCTAAAATATGATAAAAAAAGTCATATTATAGCATGTCGTCTAAAATATGATAAAAAAAGTCATACTATAGCATGTCGTCTAAAATATGATAAAAAAAAGTCATATTATAGCATGTCGTCTATAATATGATAAAAAAGTCATATTATAGCATGTCGTCTATAATATGATAAAAAAGTCACACTATAGCATGTCGTCTAAAATATGATAAAAAAAGTCATATTATAGCATGTCGTCTAAAATATGATAAAAAAAGTCATACTATAGCATGTCGTCTAAAATATGATAAAAAAAAAAAGTCATACTATAGCATGTCGTCTAAAATATGATAAAAAAAAGTCATATTATAGCATGTCGTCTATAATATGATAAAAAAGTCATATTATAGCATGTCGTCTATAATATGATAAAAAAGTCATACTATAGCATGTCGTCTAAAATATGATAAAAAAAGTCATATTATAGCATGTCGTCTATAATATGATAAAAAGTCATATTATAGCATGTCGTCTATAATATGATAAAAAAGTCATACTATAGCATGTTGTCTAAAATATGATAAAAAAAGTCATACTATAGCATGTCGTATAAAATATGATAAAAAAAAAGTCATACTATAGCATGTCGTATAAAATATGACCAAAAAGTCATATTATAGCATGTCGTCTATAATATGATAAAAAAGTCACACTATAGCATGTCGTCTAAAATACGATGAAAAAAGTCATATTATAGCGTGTCGTCTAAAATATGATAAAAAAAAGTCATATTATAGCATGTCGTCTAAAATATGATAAAAAAGTCACACTATAGCATGTCGTATAAAATATGATTAAAAAAGTCATATTATAGCATGTCGTCTATAATATGATAAAAAAGTCACACTATAGCATGTCGTATAAAATATGATTAAAAAAGTCATATTATAGCATGTCGTCTATAATATGATAAAAAAGTCATACTATAGCATGTCGTCTAAAATATGATAAAAAAAGTCATACTATAGCATGTCGTATAAAATATGACCAAAAAGTCATATTATAGCATGTCGTCTAAAATATGATAAAAAAAAGTCATACTATAACATATCGTCTAAAATATGATAAAAAAGTCATACTATAACATGTCGTCTATAATATGATAAAAAAAAAGTCATTCTATAGCATGTCGTCTATAATATGATAAAAAAGTCACACTATAGCATGTCGTCTAAAATATGATAAAAAAAAGTCATATTATAGCATGTCGTCTATAATATGATAAAAAAGTCATATTATAGCATGTCGTCTATAATATGATAAAAAAGTCATACTATAGCATGTCGTCTAAAATATGATAAAAAAAGTCATATTATAGCATGTCGTCTATAATATGATAAAAAGTCATATTATAGCATGTCGTCTATAATATGATAAAAAAGTCATACTATAACATGTCGTCTAAAATATGATAAAAAAAGTCATACTATAGCATGTCGTATAAAATATGACCAAAAAGTCATATTATAGCATGTCGTCTAAAATATGATAAAAAAAAGTCATATTATAGCATGTCGTCTAAAATATGATAAAAAAAAGTCATACTATAGCATGTCGTATAAAATATGACCAAAAAGTCATATTATAGCATGTCGTCTATAATATGATAAAAAAGTCACACTATAGCATGTCGTCTAAAATATGATAAAAAAAAGTCATATTATAGCATGTCGTCTATAATATGATAAAAAAGTCATATTATAGCATGTCGTCTATAATATGATAAAAAAGTCATACTATAGCATGTCGTCTAAAATATGATAAAAAAAAGTCATACTATAGCATGTCGTATAAAATATGACCAAAAAGTCATATTATAGCATGTCGTCTATAATATGATAAAAAAAAGTCATACTATAACATATCGTCTAAAATATGATAAAAAAAGTCACACTATAGCATGTCGTCTAAAATATGATAAAAAAAAAGTCATACTATAACATATCGTCTAAAATATGATAAAAAAGTCATACTATAACATGTCGTCTATAATATGATAAAAAAAGTCATTCTATAGCATGTCGTCTAAAATATGATAAAAAAAAGTCATATTATAGCATGTCGTCAAAAATATGATAAAAAAAAGTCATATTATAGCATGTCGTTCAAAATATGATAAAAAAAAGTCATACTATAGCATGTCGTCTAAAATATGATTAAAAAAAGTCATATTATAGCATGTCGTCTATAATATGATAAAAAAAAGTCATATTATAGCATGTCGTCTATAATATGATAAAAAAGTCACACTATAGCATGTCGTCTAAAATATGATAAAAAAAGTCATATTATAGCATGTCGTCTAAAATATGATAAAAAAAGTCATACTATAGCATGTCGTCTAAAATATGATAAAAAAAAGTCATATTATAGCATGTCGTCTATAATATGATAAAAAAGTCATATTATAGCATGTCGTCTATAATATGATAAAAAAGTCACACTATAGCATGTCGTCTAAAATATGATAAAAAAAGTCATATTATAGCATGTCGTCTAAAATATGATAAAAAAAGTCATACTATAGCATGTCGTCTAAAATATGATAAAAAAAAAAAGTCATACTACAGCATGTCGTCTAAAATATGATAAAAAAGTCACTCTATAGCATGTCATCTAAAATATGATAAAAAAGTCATACTATAACATATCGTCTATAATATGATAAAAAAGTCACACTATAGCATGTCGTCTAAAATATGATAAAAAAAAGTCATATTATAGCATGTCGTCTATAATATGATAAAAAAGTCATATTATAGCATGTCGTCTATAATATGATAAAAAAGTCATACTATAGCATGTCGTCTAAAATATGATAAAAAAAAGTCATATTATAGCATGTCGTCTATAATATGATAAAAAGTCATATTATAGCATGTCGTCTATAATATGATAAAAAAGTCATACTATAGCATGTCGTCTAAAATATGATAAAAAAAGTCATACTATAGCATGTCGTATAAAATATGATAAAAAAAGTCATACTATAGCATGTCGTATAAAATATGACCAAAAAGTCATATTATAGCATGTCGTCTATAATATGATAAAAAAGTCACACTATAGCATGTCGTCTAAAATACGATAAAAAAAGTCATATTATAGCGTGTCGTCTAAAATATGATAAAAAAAAGTCATATTATAGCATGTCGTCTAAAATATGATAAAAAAGTCACACTATAGCATGTCGTATAAAATATGATTAAAAAAGTCATATTATAGCATGTCGTCTATAATATGATAAAAAAGTCACACTATAGCATGTCGTATAAAATATGATTAAAAAAGTCATATTATAGCATGTCGTCTATAATATGATAAAAAAGTCATACTATAGCATGTCGTCTAAAATATGATAAAAAAGTCATACTATAGCATGTCGTATAAAATATGACCAAAAAGTCATATTATAGCATGTCGTCTAAAATATGATAAAAAAAAAGTCATACTATAACATATCGTCTAAAATATGATAAAAAAGTCATACTATAACATGTCGTCTATAATATGATAAAAAAAAGTCATTCTATAGCATGTCGTCTAAAATATGATAAAAAAAAGTCATATTATAGCATGTCGTCAAAAATATGATAAAAAAAAGTCATATTATAGCATGTCGTCTAAAATATGATAAAAAAAAGTCATACTATAGCATGTCGTCTAAAATATGATAAAAAAAAAGTCATATTATAGCATGTCGTCTATAATATGATAAAAAAGTCATATTATAGCATGTCGTCTATAATATGATAAAAAAGTCACACTATAGCATGTCGTCTAAAATATGATAAAAAAAGTCATACTATAGCATGTCGTCTAAAATATGATAAAAAAAGTCATATTATAGCATGTCGTCTAAAATATGATAAAAAAAGTCATATTATAGCATGTCGTCTAAAATATGATAAAAAAAGTCATATTATAGCATGTCGTCTAAAATATGATAAAAAAGTCATATTATAGCATGTCGTCTATAATATGATAAAAAAGTCATATTATAGCATGTCGTCTATAATATGATAAAAAAGTCACACTATAGCATGTCGTCTAAAATATGATAAAAAAAGTCATACTATAGCATGTCGTCTAAAATATGATAAAAAAAAAGTCATACTATAGCATGTCGTATAAAATATGATAAAAAAAGTCATACTATAGCATGTCGTATAAAATATGATAAAAAAGTCATACTATAGCATGTCGTATAAAATATGATAAAAAAAGTCACACTATAGCATGTCGTATAAAATATGACCAAAAAGTCATATTATAGCATGTCGTCTATAATATGATAAAAAAGTCACACTATAGCATGTCGTCTAAAATATGATAAAAAAAAAGTCATACTATAGCATGTCGTATAAAATATGATAAAAAAGTCATACTATAGCATGTCGTCTATAATATGATAAAAAAGTCATATTATAGCATGTCGTTCAAAATATGATAAAAAAAAGTCATACTATAGCATGTCGTCTAAAATATGATTAAAAAAAGTAATATTATAGCATGTCGTCTATAATATGATAAAAAAGTCATATTATAGCATGTCGTTCAAAATATGATAAAAAAAAGTCATACTATAGCATGTCGTCTAAAATATGATTAAAAAAAGTCATATTATAGCATGTCGTCTATAATATGATAAAAAAGTCATATTATAGCATGTCGTCTATAATATGATAAAAAAGTCACACTATAGCATGTCGTCTAAAATATGATAAAAAAAGTCATATTATAGCATGTCGTCTAAAATATGATAAAAAAAGTCATACTATAGCATGTCGTCTAAAATATGATAAAAAAAAGTCATATTATAGCATGTCGTCTATAATATGATAAAAAAGTCATATTATAGCATGTCGTCTATAATATGATAAAAAAGTCACACTATAGCATGTCGTCTAAAATATGATTAAAAAAAGTCATATTATAGCATGTCGTCTAAAATATGATAAAAAAAGTCATACTATAGCATGTCGTCTAAAATATGATAAAAAAAAAAAGTCATACTACAGCATGTCGTCTAAAATATGATAAAAAAGTCACTCTATAGCATGTCATCTAAAATATGATAAAAAAGTCATACTATAACATATCGTCTATAATATGATAAAAAAAGTCACACTATAGCATGTCGTCTAAAATATGATAAAAAAAAGTCATATTATAGCATGTCGTCTATAATATGATAAAAAAGTCATATTATAGCATGTCGTCTATAATATGATAAAAAAGTCATACTATAGCATGTCGTCTAAAATATGATAAAAAAAGTCATATTATAGCATGTCGTCTATAATATGATAAAAAGTCATATTATAGCATGTCGTCTATAATATGATAAAAAAGTCATACTATAGCATGTCGTCTAAAATATGATAAAAAAAGTCATACTATAGCATGTCGTATAAAATATGATAAAAAAAGTCATACTATAGCATGTCGTATAAAATATGACCAAAAAGTCATATTATAGCATGTCGTCTATAATATGATAAAAAAGTCACACTATAGCATGTCGTCTAAAATACGATAAAAAAAGTCATATTATAGCGTGTCGTCTAAAATATGATAAAAAAAAGTCATATTATAGCATGTCGTCTAAAATATGATAAAAAAGTCACACTATAGCATGTCGTATAAAATATGATTAAAAAAGTCATATTATAGCATGTCGTCTATAATATGATAAAAAAGTCACACTATAGCATGTCGTATAAAATATGATTAAAAAAGTCATATTATAGCATGTCGTCTATAATATGATAAAAAAGTCATACTATAGCATGTCGTCTAAAATATGATAAAAAAGTCATACTATAGCATGTCGTATAAAATATGACCAAAAAGTCATATTATAGCATGTCGTCTAAAATATGATAAAAAAAAAGTCATACTATAACATATCGTCTAAAATATGATAAAAAAGTCATACTATAACATGTCGTCTATAATATGATAAAAAAAAGTCATTCTATAGCATGTCGTCTAAAATATGATAAAAAAAAGTCATATTATAGCATGTCGTCAAAAATATGATAAAAAAAGTCATATTATAGCATGTCGTCTAAAATATGATAAAAAAAAGTCATACTATAGCATGTCGTCTAAAATATGATAAAAAAAAAGTCATATTATAGCATGTCGTCTATAATATGATAAAAAAGTCATATTATAGCATGTCGTCTATAATATGATAAAAAAGTCACACTATAGCATGTCGTCTAAAATATGATAAAAAAAGTCATACTATAGCATGTCGTCTAAAATATGATAAAAAAAAGTCATATTATAGCATGTCGTCTAAAATATGATAAAAAAAGTCATATTATAGCATGTCGTCTAAAATATGATAAAAAAAAGTCATATTATAGCATGTCGTCTAAAATATGATAAAAAAGTCATATTATAGCATGTCGTCTATAATATGATAAAAAAGTCATATTATAGCATGTCGTCTATAATATGATAAAAAAGTCACACTATAGCATGTCGTCTAAAATATGATAAAAAAAGTCATACTATAGCATGTCGTATAAAATATGACCAAAAAGTCATATTATAGCATGTCGTCTATAATATGATAAAAAAGTCACACTATAGCATGTCGTCTAAAATATGATAAAAAAAGTCATACTATAGCATGTCGTATAAAATATGACCAAAAAGTCATATTATAGCATGTCGTCTATAATATGATAAAAAAGTCACACTATAGCATGTCGTATAAAATATGATAAAAAAAAGTCACACTATAGCATGTCGTATAAAATATGACCAAAAAGTCATATTATAGCATGTCGTCTATAATATGATAAAAAAGTCACACTATAGCATGTCGTCTAAAATATGATAAAAAAAAGTCATACTATAGCATGTCGTATAAAATATGATAAAAAAGTCATACTATAGCATGTCGTATAAAATATGATAAAAAAAGTCATACTATAGCATGTCGTATAAAATATGATAAAAAAGTCATATTATAGCATGTCGTATAAAATATGATAAAAAAAAGTCACACTATAGCATGTCGTCTAAAATATGATAAAAAAAAGTCATACTATAGCATGTCGTCTAAAATATGATAAAAAAGTCATATTATAGCATGTCGTATAAAATATGATAAAAAAAAGTCACACTATAGCATGTCGTCTAAAATATGATAAAAAAGTCATACTATAGCATGTCGTATAAAATATGATAAAAAAAGTCATACTATAGCATGTCGTATAAAATATGATAAAAAAGTCATATTATAGCATGTCGTATAAAATATGATAAAAAAAAGTCACACTATAGCATGTCGTCTAAAATATGATAAAAAAGTCATACTATAGCATGTCGTATAAAATATGATAAAAAAAGTCATACTATAGCATGTCGTATAAAATATGATAAAAAAGTCATATTATAGCATGTCGTATAAAATATGATAAAAAAAAGTCACACTATAGCATGTCGTCTAAAATATGATAAAAAAAGTCATACTATAGCATGTCGTATAAAATATGATAAAAAAGTCATATTATAGCATGTCGTATAAAATATGATAAAAAAAAGTCACACTATAGCATGTCGTCTAAAATATGATAAAAAAGTCATACTATAGCATGTCGTATAAAATATGATAAAAAAAGTCATACTATAGCATGTCGTATAAAATATGATAAAAAAGTCATATTATAGCATGTCGTATAAAATATGATAAAAAAAAGTCACACTATAGTATGTCGTCTAAAATATGATAAAAAAAAGTCATACTATAGCATGTCGTATAAAATATGATAAAAAAGTCATACTATAGCATGTCGTATAAAATATGATAAAAAAAGTCATACTATAGCATGTCGTCTATAATATGATAAAAAAGTCACACTATAGCATGTCGTATAAAATATGATAAAAAAAAGTCACACTATAGCATGTCGTCTATAATATGATAAAAAAGTCACACTATAGCATGTCGTCTAAAATATGATAAAAAAAAGTCATACTATAGCATGTCGTATAAAATATGATAAAAAAGTCACACTATAGCATGTCGTATAAAATATGATAAAAAAAGTCATACTATAGCATGTCGTCTAAAATATGATAAAAAAGTCACACTATAACATGTCGTATAAAATATGATAAAAAAAGTCATATTATAGCATGTCGTCTAAAATACGATAAAAAAAAGTCATATTATAGCATGTCGTATAAAATATGATTAAAAAAAAAATCACACTATAGCATGTCGTCTAAAATATGATAAAGTGTGACTTTTTTATCATATTTTAGATGACACGCTATAGTGTGACTTTTTATGACCTGTTCAGGTATATGTTACTTCCTGTACTTCCTGCCGTCTCTTCATTGTTGTTTATTCTGTGTCCTCTGCAGACTGCTACAGTGAAGGCAGCGATCACGATGAACACGAGGGTGCATCAACTTCCTGTTGTCTGGATTCTCAACTGAACGAGGCAGATTCTGAAAACGTGGGTGAAAACAGCAATAATTAAATACGAGGCCTTAAAGAGAGCTGTGTTTGGGGGCGTGTCTGTTGGACTCACATGGGCGGGGCATAGTGTCTCGTGTTTACGTCTATAAAAGTGTCTGTCCTTCTTACAGGGAGACGATCTTCATCCCTGTGAGTCATTCTCCGTCACCTCCCTCCCGTCCGCCACGCTGACCCTTGAACCCAGACATCAGAGCAGCTCAGCAGGCTACGATTTAAACCAGACCAGAAGAAGAAGAGCGACATCGGGGAGCGGCGAGCGGCTGTCCTGGTTGGACGTCCCCGGTGCAGCCGTGTCCTGCCCTCAGCGACATGACGCAGACCAAACAGAAGAGCGAGTCCCTCACGGTGAACACCCGCAGCTACCTGGTAACCACGCCCACCGCTGCTCCAACTAACCGACCACTTCCTGTTTCCAGAGGGGCCGCCTGACGAGATGGAGGTCCTCTACAAACACCTGAAGGCAGCCAGCTTGTCTCCGATTGGTCCGTCGGGTCAGAAGGACTTCAGGGCGTCGTTCATCCGGCGATGTGTGAACGACCAAGTCAACGAAAAGCTTCACCTGCTGCGGATCCTCAGCAGCACATTGAAGGTTTAAAAATGCTGTTATAATTTATTTCAAGTGTCTTATTGAATAAAAAAACATGTGAGCATAATTTGTCGCACTCGAGATGATCGAGGCTCGTCTGAGGGAAAGATGGTTTACACCAATCGGTGATCTTGATGGTTCAATGCGATGTTTAAGTTTTTTCCTTGTTTTTAACGTAGTTGTCGCGGTGCGTTTTAACGTTACTGATCAGTTCGTCTGTTTCAAAACCAACCGGAGTCATCAGAAAGCTTCAAGTAACTCAGTCAGATGAATTTAGAGGTACAAATATTTAACGTCAGCTGTTGTGTGAAGTTACATGAAAAGAAAATACATGAATACAAATACCTGAAGTGTGTATGAAGTGCAGTACTGCAGTAAAAGTACCTGTGATCTGGTCCTGTAGGCGAAGCAGTCGGAGCTGCTGGCGGTGGAGCAGATCCTCGACACGCCGACGCTCTCCCCGCCCACGTACAGGAAGTGGAGGCTCTCCAACGCCGTCCTGCTGCAGGACATCGGTCAGCGCCACCAGGCAGCAGGGGGCGCCGCAGAGCTGCAACCCGAGAGCAGCTCGTGACCTCGACCGTGTTCACGCCAGGGAGGACAAATCGGAAGAAGTTTCACAGAAGTACAGAGAAATAAGGAGGAAATTCTCCGTCATCATGAGAAGACGTCAGAAAGATCCGGACCGGCGTCGCTCTTCTAAATCTTCTAGATCTACGGGATCTTCTGGATCTTCTAGATCTACGGGATCTTCTAAATCTTCTAGATCTACGGGATCTTCTAAATCTTCTAGATCTACGGGATCTTCTGGATCTACGGGATCTTCTAGATCTACGGGATCTTCTAGATCTTCTAGATCTACTCTGGACACGTTTGTGGTGGAAACGCTGGTTCAGTGTTGATGAAGCTCAAATCTGCTAATTTAGTCATTTTTAAATGAAAAGTTTCCACAAGTTAAAATCTGCTTTGTGATATTTTTATTGTATATATTTTAATCTTTAAGTTGCTTTGTGACTTTAAATAAATTGATATATTTAAAATGTTCCGTTAATTTAAATGGCTCATAATTGTTTTTTGGGTCACTTTTCAATGCACCAAGTGTTAAAACGTGGTTTGAAGATTTGTCTGAAGAGGTCCGGCTCAGATTATAAAAGAAGATGCTGTGACTTTCAGTATTTACTGAGTACGGAGCTCACGTCAGTGTCGGTGGTTGAATGAAAGATCATCTCGTCCCTGCAGAGTTCCTTCAACAGGAAGTGTTACATGAAATGGACCAACACACTTCTGTTCATGGAAACGCAATAATTCTGGTCAAGACCCTTTGGGAGTGAAACCCAGTTCAGCCTCCAGGTGGCGCCACACTGTTAAATACAGACGGATGTGGAGAACGTGTGGAGCTGAATTAAAGCTGTTCAGGATTAAATGATATGAAAACTGTGTTCATCTTCTAAATAAAAACCAAACCACCAACTGGGACAGTAAACACATTTATTTTGTCATCTGCATTTACAGCTGGAATTCAGGGAATTCAAACACGACATCTTTGCCAGTGAGCTTCTTGTAGACACCAGAGAAGGTTTCCACCTGGAAGACAGCAAACATCCACATATTCAGATCTTTAACTTCTTGAAGCGATTACAGAAACTGAAATTTACTTATTTAGTATTTAAAAAGGAAAATGTAGATCATGTGCACTGCATGGTTTAACTCCCCGGTCACGGTCCAGAGGACTCTGGGAAGATGTAGGAATATGCAGGACGCTCGTCCTCACCGGCGAGCAGCCGGGGACGCAGCTTAGTGTCCGACGGTGTGGAACGGGACTGGACGTCTCAGAGCTACGCTCCCATAACGCCACCAGGACAGAGCCAGGACGCTCCTGGATGTCCACGTCAGAGACAAACTAACAGCTACTTCGGTTTAGGATTTAATCTGATCACTTGTGGATCACAAACTTTAATTATTGATGTAATCTATGAATTTGACAGCTGATCCGAACAACCAAACACTTCAAATATGTAAATTCAAACCCTGAATGTTAAGTAGAACCTGCCAGTCGATCAATAAAAACCCATTTGGATCCGGACTCACTTTGTGTTCCACGTTGTTCTGCTGAGCCTTGTCCAGGTGGACCTTGATGAGCCGGCTGCTGTCCAGCTTCACTCGGATCCTCTTTCCCACGATCTCGCTGGGGAACACCAGGTCCTCCAGGATGGCGTCGTGAACCGCGGTCAGAGTGCGGCTGAAGGACGAAAACACAAACAGCTGATTCCATCAATATTAAATCAATACAAACAACTTCAATGCTCTAAAAGAATATTTACTAATTACACATTCTCTTTTATAAAGTTGAATATTAAAATCAAATCTATTTCAGACTGTTGGTTCAGTTTAAATCACAACTGAAAACATCAACTTCATTTTCAGATTAAATCCTATTTAACTGAATCAAAATGTTTTTAGCTTAGGTTAGGTTAGGGTAGGTATTTACTTTATTAATCCCCGAGGAAATTTTTTTCGCTACAGCAGCATACAGAAGCACTTGAGTATTATTCACAGCTCGTATCGAAGTGTTCTTCACTTCTTTTGTTTTGTTTTATTGTTCGTCTCTAACGGTTTCTAATGTTTAAATCAGCTGTAGAAATGAAACTGACAAAAAAACAATCTGATGTTAATTGGAGCGCTGAGAAAATGTGATGTTATTATTTATACACTTTATAGACAGAATTATCAGGAAAAGATGAATCAAGAGAAACGAAGACACGCTACTTTAAAGACTTTATAGTTAAATTAATATCAACACTGAAAACTTCATCAGGTACTAATAATATCATAAAAAACACTTTATATACATGTTTAATTATGCTGGTGTAAAATATAAACGTGTATTCATGTGAGTCAGCGAAGCTCGTGTGCACCGATTAGTTTAACTTCAAATCAAAAACATGAAATAAAAACGAGGAGACCAGAAACCTTTCAACCAAAGATGGATTTAGCTTTAAATAACCGGAGTGAACGTGAAGTATTCCACCATTAAACACCGGTTGTGTCTGATCATGTGCACTGCATGGTTTAACTCCCCGGTCACGGTCCAGAGGACTCTGGGAAGATGTAGGAATATGCAGGACGCTCGTCCTCACCGGCGAGCAGCCGGGGACGCAGCTTAGTGTCCGACGGTGTGGAACGGGACTGGACGTCTCAGAGCTACGCTCCCATAACGCCACCAGGACAGAGCCAGGACGCTCCTGGATGTCCACGTCGGCTTCAGCAATCATCTCCATTTATAAGCAGTTTTTCTTTTAGTGTCAAAAACCAGAAACTTGAACATGAAGGAAGTTGATTTTCATCCTTTTTCCAAACAGCTGGACCTCAATGACCTCCACAATCACCTCATTTTCACTCCGTTGTAAATATTCATTTAGGTATAATGTGTTAAGATCTGAGACAATCAGCAGCAACTTCAATAATCTATTTGTATTAAAAGTGAAACAATCAATGTTTCAGGTTTATGACTGTTGGTCAGATTTAAAGTTATTTAAATTGAACCTTTAAAACAAGTCAAGTGCAATTTAATAAAGCTTTACAAGCTGATGACAAACTATTAGAAATGAAATAGAGATGAAAATAATCAAATAAAAGTTCATTGAATAAAAAATAAACCGGCGACAAACGTTATTATCAGTTCATGTCGGGTTTGTGATGTCACAGAAATTAAAACTAGTTTTTTTTTGTATAAAAAAAAAAGAAAAGAAAGAAAGAAGAAGTCTAAAATTCACATTTTCATCACAGTGGATCTGATTTTACATCCCAAAATAAAAAGGAACTCGGTGCAGGTTTTTATTTGGAACGTGTGGTGCCGTCGGACCTGCAGAAGAACCGAGTCCACTCACCTCCTCGGACGCTTCTGCTTGTTCTTCGTGCGGCTTTTCCTGGTGGGTTTGGGCAGAATTCTCCTCTGGAAGTCAACAACATTAAATTAATGATCAGGATTCACATAAAACATCAAAACAAGGCGGTCAGACGGATGTTCTGGTTCTGATCATGTGCACTGCATGGTTTAACTCCCCGGTCACGGTCCAGAGGACTCTGGGAAGATGTAGGAATATGCAGGACGCTCGTCCTCACCGGCGAGCAGCCGGGGACGCAGCTTAGTGTCCGACGGTGTGGAACGGGACTGGACGTCTCAGAGCTACGCTCCCATAACGCCACCAGGACAGAGCCAGGACGCTCCTGGATGTCCACGTCGGAGACAACACACTCATCTCAGTTTTTTAAAGCATCGTGTCGATATATCAGGACGAGTCCACCGGGACCTTCAACAGGTTTAAAAGTCATTTAGATGTAAACTAAGTTTTCATCAGGTCATCTTTCACTTGATTCCCAACGAGAACTCGTCTCTGCAGGATTCCTGAACAGATGAAGAAGCAACACTCGGAGAACAAACCTTAAACTTTGAGATGAAGACGGATCACATGCAGCCTGAACGAGCCTCACAGTTCAGGACATAATCCCCATCTCATCTTCAATCTGACCACCATCATCATCCTCCTCACCTGTGCGATGAAGACCACGTGCTTCCCGCTGAACTTCTTCTCCAGCTCCCTGACCAGACGCACCTGAATCTTCTGGAAGGACTTGAGCTGAGGAACAGGAACGAAGATGATGATGGCTTTCCTGCTGCCACCGACCTCGATCTCCTGAAACAGATTGGACGGAGTGAAGACGAGGAGACCAGAAACCTTTCAACCAAAGATGGATTTAGCTTTAAATAACCGGAGTGAACGTGAAGTATTCCACCATTAAACACCGGTTGTGTCTGATCATGTGCACTGCATGGTTTAACTCCCCGGTCACGGTCCAGAGGACTCTGGGAAGATGTAGGAATATGCAGGACGCTCGTCCTCACCGGCGAGCAGCCGGGGACGCAGCTTAGTGTCCGACGGTGTGGAACGGGACTGGACGTCTCAGAGCTACGCTCCCATAACGCCACCAGGACAGAGCCAGGACGCTCCTGGATGTCCACGTCGGGTCGGACTCAAGGTCCAACATCTCCAGATACATAATGTTTTAATCTGACTGGTAGTCCCACCTTTGCTGCAGTGATGTTCAGCTCCCTCAGCTGAGCCTTCAGGTCAGAGTTCATCTCCAGCTCGAGCAGAGCCTGCAGGAAGTTCACATCAGTCAACACCTGCATCTCCATCACCTCACTACTAATAACTATATATAATATATACAAGTAATGAGGTCACACACACATCAGTCACCTCACTACTAATAATTATATATAATATATACAAGTAATGAGGTCACACACACATCAGTCACCTCACTACTAATAACTATATATAATATATACAAGTAATGAGGTCACACACACATCAGTCACCTCACTACTAATAATTATATATAATATATACAAGTAATGAGGTCACACACACATCAGTCACCTCACTACTAATAATTATATATAATATATACAAGTAATGAGGTCACACACACATCAGTCACCTCACTACTAATAATTATATATAATATATACATGTAATGAGGTCACACACACATCAGTCACCTCACTACTAATAATTATATATAATATATACAAGTAATGAGGTCACACACACATCAGTCACCTCACTACTAATAATTATATATAATATATACAAGTAATGAGGTCACACACACATCAGTCACCTCACTACTAATAATTATATATAATATATACATGTAATGAGGTCACACACACATCAGTCACCTCACTACTAATAATTATATATAATATATACAAGTAATGAGGTCACACACACATCAGTCACCTCACTACTAATAATTATATATAATATATACAAGTAATGAGGTCACACACACATCAGTCACCTCACTACTAATAATTATATATAATATATACAAGTAATGAGGTCACACACACATCAGTCACCTCACTACTAATAATTATATATAATATATACAAGTAATGAGGTCACACACACATCAGTCACCTCACTACTAATAACTATATATAATATATACAAGTAATGAGGTCACACACACATCAGTCACCTCACTACTAATAATTATATATAATATATACAAGTAATGAGGTCACACACACATCAGTCACCTCACTACTAATAATTATATATAATATATACAAGTAATGAGGTCACACACACATCAGTCACCTCACTACTAATAATTATATATAATATATACAAGTAATGAGGTCACACACACATCAGTCACCTCACTACTAATAATTATATATAATATATACAAGTAATGAGGTCACACACACATCAGTCACCTCACTACTAATAATTATATATAATATATACAAGTAATGAGGTCACACACACATCAGTCACCTCACTACTAATAATTATATATAATATATACAAGTAATGAGGTCACACACACATCAGTCACCTCACTACTAATAATTATATATAATATATACAAGTAATGAGGTCACACACACATCAGTCACCTCACTACTAATAATTATATATAATATATACAAGTAATGAGGTCACACACACATCAGTCACCTCACTAATAATAATTATATATAATATATACAAGTAATGAGGTCACACACACATCAGTCACCTCACTAATAATAATTATATATAATATATACATGTAATGAGGTCACACACACATCAGTCACCTCACTCCTGATATTATGATGCTTTCCTTGATGAATCACATGAACTCCACCAGATAAACATGTGATTTCTGTCCTGTTTTCTATCAGAATAACGAGGTGACCCCTCCACCTCCACCTCCTCCTCTCCTCTCCTCCACCTCTCCTCCACTCTTACCTGGGAGATCCCGGACTCGAACTCGTCTGGCTTCTCGCCGTTGGGCTTCACTATCTTGGCGCTGGTACTGAACATGGCCTCAGTCTGTGGGGGACACAGGCCGGTTACATGTGCAGGTCGCCGGGTTAGTTTGCACCAGCAGGTCCGGGTCTCCCGGAGAACCGGCAGCTAACGGTAACCAGCGCTGTGCTAAGCGGGAGTTCAACTTGAACCAGGACACAAACTCAGAGACAATAATCAATAATTAATCATCAATAATTAATAATCAATAATTACAAAGACCTGAAAATAAACGGAGCTGAAGCCACAAATCAAAGTTCAGCGTGTTTAACAGAAACTGGCCAGCTGACCGACCTGCTCAGGTTTAAACCACTTTCATTTTACAGAAACCTGCCGGCTCGTCAGTTTAAAGAGTTTAATAAAGTTGATAAAGTTAATAAAGTTGATAAAGTTGATCGGAGCTTCTGGTCCTCCTCCTCCGGCGGACTGAACACATGCCCGGCCTGCTAGCTGCTCCACCACCGCCCTCCGGAGACTCGACTACGATTCATTTCCAGACTTTGAGAGCCATCCGCTCCTGAATATCACACAATCTAACGTATCAGCGTCTTTAAATACCTCATCGGACGTAAACTTCACAATTAAACGCCATTAAAGTACATTTTAGAACAGAAAAACCAGTCCGGTGAAAATCGGCACGACTAACCTCTGTCAACGACGGCCAAGGAAGAGGCCGGAACATCGCGAGACTTGGATTAATCCAATCGCGGCGGCTGATTTCGATATCGCGAGACTTAGGATCCACGCTTGGCGTGATATCAAGCATCGCGAGAGTTTAGTGAAAACAGACACATCTGAAGGTAACTGATGACTGGTAGCTACTTTTGGATTTATTTTTTCCTTGTCGCATTATTTACGTTTTAAACAAACGCCCGATTCCGGTCTGGGAAGACTACAAGATATGTTATATGGTTGCCATGTTTTTAGAATAACTTTTATATTTATTTTATGATGCAGAGCAAGTCAACAAAATAGCTAGTCCGTAGCTAGTTTGGGCAACCTTAAATTTGACAACATTTCAGGAAGTCAGCGTGAAACGCGCCGAACTGTTAGATTTGTTGACGTTTATTTAATCTCACGATGCGAGCCACCTCCGTCTCCGCCTCCCGGCAGCATGTCGGCGGACAGTGATGTTCAGACTGACCGGTGTTTTCAGAGCAGTCCGGAGGAGTGTTTGCAGCGCCGCTGACGACATGGCGAAGGGCAAGTTCTTCTACGCGGTCAGGAAAGGGTTCAACCCGGGAGTCTACGGGTCATGGTGAGTCTACGGTCAGTCTATGGTCAGTCTACGGGTCATGGTGAGTCTACAGTCAGTCTATGGTCAGTCTACGGGTCATGGTGAGTCTACGGTCAGTCTACAGTCAGTCTACGGGTCATGGTGAGTCTACGGTCAGTCTATGGTCAGTCTACGGGTCATGGTGAGTCTACGGTCAGTCTATGGTCAGTCTACGGGTCATGGTGAGTCTACGGTCAGTCTACGGTCAGTCTACGGGTCATGGTGAGTCTACGGTCAGTCTACGGTCAGTCTACGGGTCATGGTGAGTCTACGGTCAGTCTACGGTCAGTCTACGGGTCATGGTGAGTCTACGGTCAGTCTACGGTCAGTCTACGGGTCATGGTGAGTCTACGGTCAGTCTACGGTCAGTCTACGGGTCATGGTGAGTCTACGGTCAGTCTACGGTCAGTCTACGGGTCATGGTGAGTCTACGGTCAGTCTACGGTCAGTCTACGGGTCATGGTGAGTCTACGGTCAGTCTACGGTCAGTCTACGGGTCATGGTGAGTCTACGGTCAGTCTACGGTCAGTCTACGGGTCATGGTGAGTCTACGGTCAGTCTACGGTCAGTCTACGGGTCATGGTGAGTCTACGGTCAGTCTACGGTCAGTCTACGGGTCATGGTGAGTCTACGGTCAGTCTACGGTCAGTCTACGGGTCATGGTGAGTCTACGGTCAGTCTGCAGTCAGTCTACGGGTCATGGTGAGTCTACGGTCAGTCTGCAGTCAGTCTACGGGTCATGGTGAGTCTACGGTCAGTCTACAGTCTACGGGTCATGGTGAGTCTACGGGTCATGGTGAGTCTACGGTCAGTCTACAGTCAGTCTACGGGTCATGGTGAGTCTACGGTCAGTCTACAGTCAGTCTACGGGTCATGGTGAGTCTACGGTCAGTCTACGGTCAGTCTACGGGTCATGGTGAGTCTACGGTCAGTCTACAGTCAGTCTACGGGTCATGGTGAGTCTACGGGTCATGGTGAGTCTACGGTCAGTCTACAGTCAGTCTATGGGTCATGGTGAGTCTACGGTCAGTCTACAGTCAGTCTACAGTCAGTCTACGGGTCATGGTGAGTCTACGGTCAGTCTACAGTTAGTCTACGGTCAGTCTACAGTCAGTCTACGGGTCATGGTGAGTCTATGGTCAGTCTACAGTCAGTCTACGGGTCATGGTGAGTCTACGGTCAGTCTACGGTCAGTCTACAGTCAGTCTACGGGTCATGGTGAGTCTACGGTCAGTCTACGGGTCATGGTGAGTCTACGGTCAGTCTACGGTCAGTCTACGGGTCATGGTGAGTCTACGGTCAGTCTACGGTCAGTCTACGGTCAGTCTACAGTCAGTCTACGGTCAGTCTACGGGTCATGGTGAGTCTACAGTCAGTCTACGGTCAGTCTACGGGTCATGGTGAGTCTACGGTCAGTCTACGGTTCATGGTGAGTCTACAGTCAGTCTACGGTCAGTCTACGGTCAGTCTACAGTCAGTCTACGGTCAGTCTACGGGTCATGGTGAGTCTACAGTCAGTCTACGGTCAGTCTACGGGTCATGGTGAGTCTACGGTCAGTCTACGGTTCATGGTGAGTCTACGGTCAGTCTACAGTCAGTCTACGGTTCATGGTCAGTCTACGGGTCATGGTGAGTCTACAGTCAGTCTACGGTCAGTCTACGGGTCATGGTGAGTCTACGGTCAGTCTACGGTTCATGGTGAGTCTACGGTCAGTCTACAGTCAGTCTACGGTTCATGGTCAGTCTACGGGTCATGGTGAGTCTACAGTCAGTCTACGGTCAGTCTACGGTTCATGGTCAGTCTACGGTCAGTCTACGGGTCATGGTGAGTCTACGGTTCATGGTGAGACTGCTCACATCCGTCATGTCTGCTCGCTCCTCTGGAAGTCACAGATCACTCACTGCATGTATTCCAAACTCCATTCAGAAAACTGGTGATTCACCGTCTCCTTCAGTCTCTTGTAAAACAACACACCGTGGAAAAGATATTTTTCTAGTTTTTGTGACCATCACAATCCACTCTTTAATTCTGCAGGTATCAGCAACTGCTTATTTCAATGATATTACATTTTCCTCCATTAAAACACACCCAGCATCGGGCAGTGCTGGAGCCCCTCTATAGGAAGACACTGGGGATCTAAAGCTCTGCCACGTTTATCAAAAGATCTCAGCTGTTTGTTTAAGACTTATGAGATGTCTTGGAAAAAACAATATAATTGTAAGATTTTTATGTGAAGAGGTGTTCAGCCCAGTATGGTTCTCACAAAGGAACTACAGTAATTACAATTCAATAGACAATATATTGTGTTTCAGGTTTGGGAAACAGACTCCAAGCAAGTCATTTCCTGTTCAGATTTTTTTGAACAGTGATCAATATTGTCCTGTTTCTGTTTGTGATTTAGGGATGAATGTAAAAGCCAAGTGGAAAAATTTCCAGCCGCCGCCTTCAAGAAGTTTGCATCAGAGCGCGACGCCTGGGCGTTCTTCAGAGGGGCGGAGCCTCCTGCAGCTCCACAGGTGAAGAAAGGTAAACTGGTCCACGCTGACATGAACACTTTCTTCTTTAATCCCGTCAAATACCAACAACCATTAAAAAGATCCCAACAGCAACAGAAAACAGTCACGGTGTCTCTGAGGCAGCTGAAGGTTAAATACGTCCTCAAGGTCATTAAATAGGACGAGTGAAAACGCCACAACGTTCTCAGTGTTTTCGTTTTTGTCTCAGTGACTCCGAGTTTGGAGTCCGACATCAGTCCGCTTCCTAAACGAGGCCCGGAGCCGCTGGAGTACATCCCTCTCGGCAAGAAGAGGTGTCACTCAGACGAGGAGGAGGCGGAGTCTCCTCACAAACGGGTCAAACAGACGGAGAGCTCGTCGGCAGACGGATTCACATACATGGGTGAGGTTGGAGGTTTTGATCTGTAAATGAAGGTGATTGAACGTCCGCGGTCTGTAAAAGTAGAACTAGAGAAGGTCTCCGTCCGTGCAGGTGATGCCGTGGTGGTTTACACCGACGGCTGCTGCTCTGGTAACGGACAGAAAAGAGCTCGCGCCGGCATCGGAGTGTTCTGGGGCTGCAACCACCCGCTGTGAGGAAACGGCTTCTTATTCTAGAAATGACATGAGCAAACGCTTCAAAATGAAAAACAAAGTCAATAAACTCAGGAGTTTGTCGCTGCAGAAATGCTGCAGAGCGTCTGGAGGGCCGACAGACCAACCAGCGCGCCGAGATACAAGTAAGAACATCTCGTTCATGATCAGGAATGTCTCATTCGAAGAACAAGATTCACACCTGTGTTCACCTGTCGGCAGGCCGCCTGCAGAGCGCTGGAACAGGCCAAAGAGAAGAACATCAGGAAGCTGGTCCTCTACACCGACAGCATGTTCACCATCAACGGTGAGTCACACTGAACACATCTCAGGGCTGACCTCCATCTTCAACCACGTGTTTCACTGGTTGGGCCCTCTGCTGCCCCCTGCAGGTGTGACCAGGTGGGTGAAGAACTGGAAGCTGAACGGCTGGAGGTTGAAATCTGGAGGTCCGATCATCAACAAAGACGACTTCGTGAAGCTGGACAGACTGAACGCAGAGCTGGAGGTGGTCTGGGTAAATATCAGCCTGCAGCAGGGTCCGGTCCGGTCCACGGTTCACCCTGTCTGCAGGGCAGACCGACGGCCACAAGGGGGCACCAGAGGCTCATTACACCCGCAGTGAAGAGTGAATGGTTTTGTTTCTGCTGTTCACAACTTTTAAACTCCGGCTGCTTCATCTCGAGGAGATGAAACTTATTTAAAGAGATGAAACTTGTTTAAAGAGATGAAACTTATTTAAAGAGATGAAACTTGTTTAAAGAGATGAAACTTATTTAAAGACGACTTCACAGGTCAGAAAGTTGTCTTCACTCTTCCTCTCCTCTTCCTCCAGATACACATCCCAGGTCACGCCGGCTACCACGGCAACGAGGAGGCCGACAGGCTGTCGAGAGAAGGAGCAGCGAAGCCTCTGCAAGAAGACGGTTAAAGAGATGTTTGTTTGTTGGTGTTCTTCTTCACTTTGATTCGGAGTTTGTTTTTCCTCCCAACGTTTGAGACCAAACTGAAACTCTGAGGGAGAAAGTCTGTGTTGGTCCGTTTTTCTGTTGAATGTTGGTTTTTAAGTTCTGTTGCTGCTCGAAATAAAGTTTTAATCTGTTGCACGAAAACAATCAGTGTGAAGTTTCTTCTGAAGATTCTCTATTTTTAACTATTTAGAGAATAAATGCAGAGGAGAGCATAGAAGAGAGAAGATGAGGAGGAGTACGGAGACTAAAACATTGAGGAGGAAGGCTGGAGAAAACTTTTCTTCAGTACTTGTAATGCTGCGAGTCGTCCAGCAGGAGGCGCTCCGGGTGGTTGTTGGAGCCCAGACGCCCATGAAACAAAGACAGGATTTTGGGGGTTTATTTAAGGATCTCTTCGAATGCTGATCGGCACATTTTGATTCCAACCGTGTGACTGCTCGGGGAATATTGTTTTCAAATTACACGTAAGGAGAGTTTATTGCAGTGAAAATGAAATGAGGAGGAAGGAGGCTCGGGTGTGAATCTAAATCCAGAAAATCCCGTCACAAAATTAAAGAGGGAGACGTCTGCTCCCAGCTGACAAACAGTCGGGATCATTATCACATTCTGGAATATGAAGTGTCCTGATGGGCCACTTGGTGAAGTTCTCCTCTTAGAAACACTGAGGAGGGATATTTCAGTCGAAAAGATTCTCTTTGTACTTATTTGTTTTGTAAATTATTGTTCCTCCTTCAGTAGAGTTCAGTTCAAAGCACTGGGAGAGCAA
>NW_027185429.1:855669-865669 GCF_022577435.1 Embiotoca jacksoni
AAATGAGTCTGTGACTTCATCACGTCAGACGGTGTGCTACACGCGGCCGTCCACTAGGGGTGGCGGTGTCACGTTCTGCACCGCCCAGGTGTTAACAGTCAGGTGGAAGAGGTTGGTGAGTTGTGATTGGATGGATCAAACCTCGGAGATCAGGTTCCAGTTCACGAGGAAATGTTGTGGATTTCTGTAAAGAAATCTTTTCCTGACTTTAACCAAGTAGTTTGTTCTTGAACCCGACGGTGTTTTTTGTTGCCTAACTCGAAGGCACCTTACTTTTCACACCAAACGTGAAACCTACCTTGTACCTATAACGCTGCTGTAGTGAAAAAATGTCCCCTTGTGGGATTAATAAAGTAACTATCTCACTATCTCTCTATCTAAACTGACACGGTGCCCTCTAGTGGACAGGTGGGTGTATTGCACCTCCTCACCAACACTTGAAGTTCCATCCGCTGGCTGGTGTTTCCGTCGTTATCCGGCAGGTATGGTTCAGCCCGGCGTCGACGGGCCAGAAGGAGTCGCAATCAAAGACGGGCATCTGTTTCCATGACAGCGGTCTGCATCCAGCTCCTCCAGCATCAGGACCGGCTGCAGCTGGAAACTAAAGGCGGAGTAACTCTGAGACATTTTAAGGAGATAATTCATCCCCAGTGCTTCATTATCATCCGGTGTCTTTCTGATACCTTCAGTATTAAAGCAGAGAACCCCCCCCCCCCCCACACACACACACACACACACCTCCCACCCCCGTATGGAAATGGTACGATCTCAAATATTATTATGAGAAAAATAATTTCATATTAATATCTAAAGCTGCATGGGACATAGAAACCTCTTGACCTCTCAGACATGGACATTTTTTCCTTGTTTATAGGAATTCAGGTTTTAATTCTTTGGTGTTTGACCCTCTTGACGACCCCCCCCCCCCCCCCTCCCACACACACACACACACACACACACACACACACACTTCAAACCTGGAGGACCAATGGATTGGTGTGTTTGTTGGCTGTTCTGGTTTTTGACCTCTGATTTGTTAAACTAGAATCGCTCCATCATGTTTCTTCAGTGAAAGCAGCCTCGGTCTCCGATGGTTCCTGTCTCCTGGGGCTTCGTGGTCCCGTCTCCATGGTGATCTGCATCGTGGTCTCGTCTCCGTGGTGATCTGCATCGTGGACGGGACCGTGCCCTCGCCGGCGGTTTGGCTGGCTCCGCCCCCTGCAGCCATCTCTGCCTCCAAAGTTTCACTCCAAAATGAGATTTCCAGCGTTTTCAAAATTATGACGCCTACTGATAAAAAAAAACAACCAAAAAACAGATTCCAGCAGAAAGTAAAAGTCATTATGGAAATACATTGAACTTATTGACTATTCATGAAATTCGCCTGCAAACGACTCAAAGTTTAGAGGATGTTTCTGAGTTTGTGAAATCCAGAGAGGTGAAGTTTGAATCATTCAGTATTTTGTGTGTTTAATTAAAGTCTGCTGCAAATTAAACACGTAACTCCTTATTAGAAGAAGTCTGCGGATGTTAAATATTATTGTTATTATTAACAAAATAAAAGACCCAAACCACCAATAAAAGTACTGAGTTTCTAATATATCTTATTGTGTGTGTCAGACACACAAACACTCGTTGACTTGAACTTAATCCCACTTCCTGCTGCTATAAATACTCACTAATGAATACAAAAAAAAATAATTAAAAAACAAACAAATAAATAAATAAATTCCCCTCGGGGATTAATAAAGTAACTACCTAACCTAATGCACCAATTATTAATCCACATTACAGTCAAATAATCCCCAACAAAGAGACGGTTTCCTCATGAATGAGTAAAAACGAGTGGTTGCACCTTTTTAAACTGATCACATCCTCACTACGTCTGGATCTGAGATCTACAGACAGACAAGAGATCACAATCAATTATAAATAAAGATAGAATTCGGCCAAGTTGGTTTTTTCTGGGGATTTGTTGACAATTAAAAAAATACAATATATAAATATATAAATTGGACAATTTAAAACCTCCAAATTCACGTTCCCTTAATTGCAGCTGTTTCTCCCAGAAGTCGTCTATTTTCCGTCTTCTTTCACTATCTTCAAACCAAAGCTCTTATTTTCTTATCTGACCGAGGAGGTTTAATAAAAGTGAAGCTAATATGCTACGATAGCTTCCTGTTTCAGACTGTAGCTCTTCATCCTCTCAGAAATCTACACGGTCAAGGTCAAAGGTCACCAAAGCCACGCAGATTATTTCTGCCTCCGTCACACAGATCCTCCAACGGTGTGACGGAGAGGATCGATTTTAAACCGTGAACGGAACAGAACCGTCACCGATGATCCTTCGGACCACAGAGAAGCACCGGTCCAGACCCGCGGTCAACGTTGAAATGGAGACGAGAGGTCGTGAGTCCCGGCGGACCTTCGGAACCAGACGTGAACGAACTGCAAACACAGCGGTTTTTACCGGATTGATTTAAATCGCCACGGTAACGTCATTTTAAAGCTATCTTAGTTTTTATGGAGGCTCCGGCGCTCAGAGCCGGTCGGAGCAGCAACTCTCAGCCGGCTGCAGATCGGAGAGGAATGAACCATAATAATAATCCTGTAATAATGTGACATCAGAGGAAACACTCAGCTGACTGCAGCTCTCACCTCCTCTCCAAAACACATTCACAAACTTCTTTAATGCTGCGTTCAGCGTTTGAACTCGGCACCGCGAGCGCCCGCCGTCCTCATTATGAGGAGAGAGGCATTGTGGGTAGAATCTGCAGGTGGCTCGACAGCCTGTCGTGAGCGCTGATGTTTCAAAACGCAAGAAGCAGGAGGAGGGAGACGAAACAGAGGACGGATGTGATGGAGGGAGAAAAGATGAGAGGAAGAAAGAGGCGGAGAGGGAGACAGAAAGAGAAAGACAAAGGAGGGAAGTTTGGGAGGAAAGAGGGACGAGTGACGGAGGAAGACGAGTGACGGAGGAAGACGAGTGACGGAAGAAGACGAGTGACGGAGGAAGACGAGTGACGGAAGAAGACGAGTGACGGAGGAAGACGAGTGACGGAGGAAGACGAGTGACGGAAGAAGACGAGTGACGGAGGAAGACGAGTGACGGAGGAAGACGAGTGACGGAAGAAGACGAGTGACGGAGGAAGACGAGTGACGGAAGAAGACGAGTGACGGAAGAAGACGAGTGACGGAGGAAGACGAGTAACGGAAGAAGACGAGTGACGGAGGAAGACGAGTGACGGAGGAAGACGAGTGATGGAAGAAGACGAGTGACGGAGGAAGACGAGTGACGGAAGAAGACGAGTGACGGAGGAAGACGAGTGACGGAAGAAGACGAGTGACGGAAGAAGACGAGTGATGGAAGAAGACGAGTGACGGAGGAAGACGAGTGACGGAGGAAGACGAGTGACGGAAGAAGACGAGTGACGGACGAAGACGAGTGACGGAGGAAGACGAGTGACGGAGGAAGACGAGTGACGGAAGAAGACGAGTGACGGAGGAAGACGAGTGACGGAAGAAGACGAGTGACGGAAGAAGACGAGTGACGGAAGAAGACGAGTGACGGAGGAAGACGAGTGACGGAGGAAGACGAGTGACGGAGGAAGACGAGTGACGGAAGAAGACGAGTGACGGAGGAAGACGAGTGACGGAGGAAGACGAGTGACGGAAGAAGACGAGTGACGGAAGAAGACGAGTGACGGAGGAAGACGAGTGACGGAGGAAGACGAGTGACGGAAGAAGACGAGTGACGGAAGAAGACGAGTGACGGAGGAAGACGAGTGACGGAGGAAGACGAGTGACGGAGGAAGACGAGTGACGGAGGAAGACGAGTGACGGAAGAAGACGAGTGACGGAGGAAGACGAGTGACGGAAGAAGACGAGTGACGGAGGAAGACGAGTGACGGAAGAAGACGAGTGACGGAGGAAGACGAGTGACGGAGGAAGACGAGTGACGGAGGAAGACGAGTGACGGAAGAAGACGAGTGACGGAGGAAGACGAGTGACGGAAGAAGACGAGTGACGGAAGAAGACGAGTGACGGAAGAAGACGAGTGACGGAGGAAGACGAGTGACGGAAGAAGACGAGTGACGGAAGAAGACGAGTGACGGAGGAAGACGAGTGACGGAGGAAGACGAGTGACGGAAGAAGACGAGTGACGGAAGAAGACGAGTGACGGAAGAAGACGAGTGACGGAGGAAGACGAGTGACGGAAGAAGACGAGTGACGGAGGAAGACGAGTGACGGAAGAAGACGAGTGACGGAGGAAGACGAGTGACGGAGGAAGACGAGTGACGGAAGAAGACGAGTGACGGAAGAAGACGAGTGACGGAAGAAGACGAGTGACGGAGGAAGACGAGTGACGGAAGAAGACGAGTGACGGAGGAAGACGAGTGACGGAGGAAGACGAGTGACGGAAGAAGACGAGTGACGGAGGAAGACGAGTGACGGAAGAAGACGAGTGACGGAGGAAGACGAGTGACGGAAGAAGACGAGTGACGGAGGAAGACGAGTGACGGAGGAAGACGAGTGACGGAAGAAGACGAGTGACGGAAGAAGACGAGTGACGGAAGAAGACGAGTGACGGAGGAAGACGAGTGACGGAAGAAGACGAGTGACGGAAGAAGACGAGTGACGGAGGAAGACGAGTGACGGAAGAAGACGAGTGACGGAGGAAGACGAGTGACGGAGGAAGACGAGTGACGGAAGAAGACGAGTGACGGAGGAAGACGAGTGACGGAGGAAGACGAGTGACGGAAGAAGACGAGTGACGGAGGAAGACGAGTGACGGAAGAAGACGAGTGACGGAAGAAGACGAGTGACGGAGGAAGACGAGTAACGGAAGAAGACGAGTGACGGAGGAAGACGAGTGACGGAGGAAGACGAGTGATGGAAGAAGACGAGTGACGGAGGAAGACGAGTGACGGAAGAAGACGAGTGACGGAGGAAGACGAGTGACGGAAGAAGACGAGTGACGGAAGAAGACGAGTGACGGAAGAAGACGAGTGACGGAGGAAGACGAGTGACGGAGGAAGACGAGTGACGGAAGAAGACGAGTGACGGACGAAGACGAGTGACGGAGGAAGACGAGTGACGGAGGAAGACGAGTGACGGAAGAAGACGAGTGACGGAGGAAGACGAGTGACGGAAGAAGACGAGTGACGGAAGAAGACGAGTGACGGAGGAAGACGAGTGACGGAGGAAGACGAGTGACGGAGGAAGACGAGTGACGGAAGAAGACGAGTGACGGAGGAAGACGAGTGACGGAGGAAGACGAGTGACGGAAGAAGACGAGTGACGGAAGAAGACGAGTGACGGAGGAAGACGAGTGACGGAGGAAGACGAGTGACGGAAGAAGACGAGTGACGGAAGAAGACGAGTGACGGAGGAAGACGAGTGACGGAGGAAGACGAGTGACGGAGGAAGACGAGTGACGGAGGAAGACGAGTGACGGAAGAAGACGAGTGACGGAGGAAGACGAGTGACGGAAGAAGACGAGTGACGGAGGAAGACGAGTGACGGAAGAAGACGAGTGACGGAGGAAGACGAGTGACGGAGGAAGACGAGTGACGGAGGAAGACGAGTGACGGAAGAAGACGAGTGACGGAGGAAGACGAGTGACGGAAGAAGACGAGTGACGGAGGAAGACGAGTGACGGAAGAAGACGAGTGACGGAAGAAGACGAGTGACGGAGGAAGACGAGTGACGGAAGAAGACGAGTGACGGAGGAAGACGAGTGACGGAGGAAGACGAGTGACGGAGGAAGACGAGTGACGGAAGAAGACGAGTGACGGAGGAAGACGAGTGACGGAGGAAGACGAGTGACGGAAGAAGACGAGTGACGGAAGAAGACGAGTGACGGAGGAAGACGAGTGACGGAAGAAGACGAGTGACGGAAGAAGACGAGTGACGGAGGAAGACGAGTGACGGAGGAAGACGAGTGACGGAAGAAGACGAGTGACGGAGGAAGACGAGTGACGGAAGAAGACGAGTGACGGAGGAAGACGAGTGACGGAAGAAGACGAGTGACGGAGGAAGACGAGTGACGGAGGAAGACGAGTGACGGAAGAAGACGAGTGACGGAAGAAGACGAGTGACGGAAGAAGACGAGTGACGGAGGAAGACGAGTGACGGAAGAAGACGAGTGACGGAGGAAGACGAGTGACGGAAGAAGACGAGTGACGGAAGAAGACGAGTGACGGAGGAAGACGAGTAACGGAAGAAGACGAGTGACGGAGGAAGACGAGTGACGGAGGAAGACGAGTGACGGAGGAAGACGAGTGACGGAGGATCTGTGGAGAAGACAAGAAACAGGAAGAAAGAGCGAATTCAGAGAAACAAAGATAAATCTGGAGGTTTTTACTGGAAACAATCAAATCTGTGTTTGCATTAAGTTTTTTCAGCCACTCGATGACATTGTCATCAAACAGCTGTTTCTTAATGTAATTCTCAGCGAGATCCGCCTCTAGCTCCGCCCACATCATCCAACTCTGATCACTTCTGGTTCCTAACAACCAAAGATGATCAACTGTGGAACTCGAGGCTCACAAACCGTCTTTGCATGTTTTTTTGTTTCGTACTGAACCATCTGATCTCACGTCACCACATTTTCCTGAAGCTGGTGGGAACGGGATCTTCTCCTTATTTTGTTGTTTAATGGCAGTTTGCAAACAGCTTTTTGGTGCATTACCGCCACCTTCTGGCAGCTGTAACACATTACTACCAGTAAAAACAGCGGAAATAAAGTCGAAGACAGTCGCATAAACTATTTGATATTTAATCTTTTAATGACTATTCAAGAACCCGTCAGAGCTAACATGGCTAAAATAAATGGAACTTATGAGCTTCGATGTTTAGTATTAAAAATAGTAGCTGTCAGATAAATGAACTGTACGGATTAAAAAGGGAAATATTGACCTGATGGGAAATGTGGTCTTAATCAGGAAGTGCCGTGGGGCCCTCTGGGGGCAGCATGGAGCCCGGCATGGGGCCCTCCTTGGGCCCTCCGTGGGGCCCTCCGTGGCCCTCCGGGGTCAGTGAGGAGCCCTCCGTGGGGCCCCCCAGGGTCAGTGAGGAGCCCTCCTTGGCCCTCCGGGGTCAGTGAGGAGCCCTCCATGGCCCCCCGGGGTCAGTGAGGAGCCCTCCGTGGGGCCCCGGGGTCAGTGAGGAGCCCTCCGTGGCCCTCTGGGGTCAGTGAGGAGCCCTCCTTGGCCCTCTGGGGTCAGTGAGGAGCCCTCCATGGCCCCCCGGGGTCAGTGAGGAGCCCTCCGTGGCCCCCCGGGGTCAGTGAGGAGCCCTCCGTGGGGCCCCGGGGTCAGTGAGGAGCCCTCCGTGGCCCTCTGGGGTCAGTGAGGAGCCCTCCTTGGCCCTCTGGGGTCAGTGAGGAGCCCTCCGTGGCCCCCCGGGGTCAGTGAGGAGCCCTCCGTGGGGCCCCCCGGGGTCAGTGAGGAGCCCTCCGTGGCCCCCCGGGGTCAGTGAGGAGCCCTCCGTGGCCCTCCGGGGTCAGTGAGGAGCCCTCCTTGGCCCCCCAGGGTCAGTGAGGAGCCCTCCGTGGCCCTCTGGGGTCAGTGAGGAGCCCTCCGTGGCCCCCCGGGTCGGCTGACGGCCTCCGTCGGCACACCGCTGCATTAATCAGCTGCTTTTTGTCTCCTTTCTTCACTCAGCATCACGTGTTCGTCTTCACTCGCTTCGAGGGATCCGAGTTTCTCTCTGATGCAGTTTGCAATTAAAAGAGGAATTATTAATATTATTATTATTATTATGTGGGCGAGTTGCAATTGACTGAGAATCCAAAACGTCTCCAGCACAGAGTGAGATTTAACTTCGAAACCTCTTCGTACGTGTTGCTGTTTTGGGGCTTCACAAGATTTTTGAAAAATCTTTTATTTCTTTCCTTCATTTGATATCAACCATAACTGGACTCGTCTGTTTGGGTTCGGTGAGTCAAGGAAAGCTAAATTCTTCTGGCTGTCTTCACATCGAGGGGATAGAAGCAGATCCCACTGATCTTACACTAAGAAATGATCCTCAGACTGCTGCACTGATGACTGGAATCTCAAAAACACGTATCAAAGCCCACTTTTAAAGATTCTTTCAGGCCTTTGGGTCAGTAAATGTTTCGTTTTTAATTTTTTATGTTGTGCTTTGTTGAATTTAATGATCGAACTCTATTTACACTCAGAAACTCCACAGTGATAAATTATTTACGACAATCTTTCCTATAAAGAATTCAGTCCTTTGCAGTGTTCAGTGAAGATTACCTGTAAATACAACAGATTCAGTTACGATGTTTTTATCTGGAAAAAGAAATGCAGACGAAGTGAAGGCAGTCTTTCATCCCTGAGTTCAGTCTGCAGTCTTTTTCTCAGGCTGCTCAACAACCTCCTTAAATAATCCAGAGGACTCGGGGGAGCACGGCTGTAAACATTAAAGAAGGTAGGCAGCCTGCAGACTGCCTGAGAGGCAAAAAGCAGGGTGAAAAAAAACCCGCTGCTCACTGAAGTGTGAATGTAAGAAACATTCTGACAGGATTTTTAGAGAATCTGCAAAAGAAGAGTAAATAAATGTCAATAACCCGAGTTGTTTGACAGATAAACTGCTGGTGGAGATTGTTCGTTTAATCGTTGTCGACAGGAGAAGAAGAGAAAAACCAACCGACGTCCTGAGAGACGGTCTAACCTCAAATGATGAAAAAACATGCAGAATATTTCATGAAAATGCTGAATTTCTGTTAGTTTTTCTTTCAATTTGAAGAACTTCACAGTAGATTTTGACTGCTGACATTTTTTTAAGTCCTCTGTGGAGTTGTGGTAGTTTTTGTGCACTTTTTCAAATTTTGTTTTTATTCATACATCAACTTTTCTACCTAAACCGGCATAAAACCCTCTTTTTTAATGTTTCAAGTGTTTTTCCTTGTGTGAAAAGACTCTGTGGTCAAAGGTGGAACAGTTTGAATTGTTTGACATGAAAGATTTCTGTATTTGTGTTTTTTGTGTGTCAAATTCACTATAGTATTCACTATATGTGAATATTCACTATATAAATATTTATATGGTGAATATTCACTACATGAATACGGTTCTGGCTTCTTTCCATTGAGGATTGTTTCCAGTCGTTGCATCCTATTGGACGTAGATTTCAGGTTCATTTGAAACTATTGGAGCAGCCTTTAACCAATCAGCATTGACCACGATATGATGTATGAATTTATTCTTGCTCCAACTTCAATTGCCTAATATTTGCTGGCTTTGCTAAAATTGTTCGTATCGCTTCACTCATTCGACCACTGCTGCTTCTCTACGACTACATTTCCAAACAAATGCTTAACTTAAACTCCGTTGTACGTAGCCACGCCCACTGACCACTGATTGGTCTGAGTAAACCTTCCTCTTCTGGCTAAAAGGGTTTTCAGACTAAAATCACAGTGAAGAAAACGGGCTGATTAAAATGTGACAAAAATTGTTGAGTCAAATCTGATCTGACAGCTGAATCAATAGTTGTTTAGTTTTTTTTTAAATTTAAAGTTTGAATGTTGCTAATTTATATGGAGGACACAAGAGTCATCGAAATAGTAAAGTATTTCTGGTAATAATAAATGTATTTGGAAATCAACTTTTTAATCTATGAATAAATATATTAAATTAGAAGCATTGTTTTATCTCGTTTTAGCCCAAAGTGTCACAGAAAGGCTAACAGCGAACCAAAGCTAACTCACTCAGCAAATCGAATAGCAAACAGGAAAAGACAAAAGCAGAGGAAATGGAAATGAGAACGGAAGTTGTCCTTTTGAATGCCTGATTCAAATCTGTATTCTTCATGAAATTTGTGAAATCTGTTTTTCTTTGCATTTTCAAATAGATTCTGAAATTCTTTTATTTATTTATGACTTCACTCATGTATTTTTTAAATTACTGTGTTGTCATGTATTGTAAATCTATAAATCTGTTTTCTTATTTAAATGCTATATTAATGTATTAATATTTCATTTTGTAAATTC
>NW_027185429.1:868169-870669 GCF_022577435.1 Embiotoca jacksoni
GTACTGTATTATACTGTATTGTACTGTGTTGTACTGTATTGTACTGTATTGTACTGTGTTGTACTGTGTTGTACTGTGTTGTACTGTATTGTACTGTATTATACTGTATTGTACTGTGTTGTACTGTGTTGTACTGTATTATACTGTGTTGTACTGTATTGTACTGTATTATACTGTATTGTACTGTGTTGTACTGTATTATACTGTATTGTACTGTATTGTACTGTATTGTACTGTATTATACTGTATTGTACTGTGTTGTACTGTATTGTACTGTGTTGTACTGTATTGTACTGTATTATACTGTATTGTACTGTATTGTACTGTGTTGTACTGTATTATACTGTATTGTACTGTATTATACTGTATTGTACTGTGTTGTACTGTATTGGACTGTATTGTACTGTATTGTACTGTGTTGTACTGTATTGTACTGTATTGTACTGTATTATACTGTATTGTACTGTGTTGTACTGTATTATACTGTATTGTACTGTATTGTACTGTGTTGTACTGTATTGTACTGTATTGTACTGTGTTGTACTGTGTTGTACTGTGTTGTACTGTATTATACTGTGTTGTACTGTATTGTACTGTATTATACTGTATTGTACTGTGTTGTACTGTATTATACTGTATTGTACTGTATTATACTGTGTTGTACTGTGTTGTACTGTATTGTACTGTATTGTACTGTGTTGTACTGTGTTGTACTGTATTATACTGTATTGTACTGTATTATACTGTATTGTACTGTGTTGTACTGTATTGGACTGTATTGTACTGTATTGAACTGTATTGTACTGTGTTGTACTGTATTGTACTGTATTATACTGTATTGTACTGTGTTGTACTGTGTTGTACTGTATTATACTGTATTGTACTGTATTATACTGTATTGTACTGTATTGTACTGTGTTGTACTGTATTGTACTGTATTGTACTGTATTGTACTGTGTTGTACTGTATTATACTGTATTGTACTGTATTATACTGTATTGTACTGTGTTGTACTGTATTGGACTGTATTGTACTGTATTGAACTGTATTGTACTGTGTTGTACTGTATTGTACTGTATTATACTGTATTGTACTGTGTTGTACTGTGTTGTACTGTATTATACTGTATTGTACTGTATTATACTGTATTGTACTGTATTGTACTGTGTTGTACTGTATTGTACTGTGTTGTACTGTGTTGTACTGTATTATACTGTATTGTACTGTATTATACTGTATTGTACTGTATTGTACTGTGTTGTACTGTATTGTACTGTGTTGTACTGTGTTGTACTGTGTTGTACTGTATTATACTGTGTTGTACTGTATTGTACTGTGTTGTACTGTGTTGTACTGTATTGTACTGTGTTGTACTGTGTTGTACTGTATTGTACTGTATTGCACTGTGTTGTACTGTATTGTACTGTGTTGTACTGTATTATACTGTGTTGTACTGTGTTGTACTGTGTGTCTCTGCAGCTCGTATCAGAAGCCCCGTCGCCACGGGGAACCACACTTTGATTGATGGCAGCCGCATTTACGCCATCAGCTTCCCTGTGAGAATCCAAAATGGCTGCCTGTTTCCACGGAGACAACAGACGTGCCCCCCCGCTGAGGAGATGAATGGACTTTCTCCTTCCAAAACAGAAAGAGAGGAAGAGAGGTCAGAAACTCCAGACGTGGTGTCTTATTGTCAGAGGCTGTTCATTATAACAATAATAACAATAATGTATTGTGTGATGGAGAACTGTAAAGTTATTCTTTAGATTATTCCATAGTTACTAAACTAGGCTTCACCAGTCAGACAAAGAGACGTCCCACTGGTGAAGTCTTTAGTCGGGTAAGAACCGCTGCTGAGGAACATCTGTGGCAGCGTTTCTGGAGGAAGTAGGTGTGTTTTCATCCACCTGTTTTTATGCACATTTTCAATTTGGTCATGACTAAAAACCTGAGTGGAAAACGCAGAATATTCTTGTTTTCACGTTAAGTTGGTGAGTTCATCAACGGTGAATGTGGAATAAATTCAGTCTTATAGAAAACGTAAAGAAATCACAATGTCATTGAAGCTTCATCTCGTTGTGCCTTCTTCTTCTGCAGTGGTGTAATTGGCAGCCTGGCTCCGCCCACTTATCACTCAGCTCCAGTCTCAGCTGTGATGTTTGCTGTCCTGACTCCTAAATGGTAGAATGAGCTCCACCGACATCAGGACAGCAGAAACTCTGAACATCTTCCATCACAAACTAAAAACACACCTCCTCCTTCACCTCCTCCTCTTTCTCCTCCACCTCCTCCTCCTCCTCCTCCTCCTTTACCTTGAATAGTAGAACTTTAGTATCTTAAATAGAACTTACTGATAGAACTTTGTAGTTTGGCTTTCTGGAAGAAATTATATTTTCTTGATTCCTGTTGTTCTGGTTTGAACCCTCGTGGTTGAAATGAACTTATTGTAAGTCGTTTTGGATAAAAGAGTCAGATAAATGAAATGTAATGATTAAAGTCT
>NW_027185429.1:875669-885669 GCF_022577435.1 Embiotoca jacksoni
ACTTCAATACTTTAATACTTTTAATACTTTAATACTTTAAAACTTTAATACTTCTAATACTTTAATACTTTAATACTTTAATACTTTTAATACTTTAATACTTTTAATACTTTAATACTTTAATACTTTTAATACTTTAATACTTTTAATACTTTTAATACTTTTAATATTTTAATACTTTTAATACTTTAATACTTTAATACTTTTAATACTTTAATACTTTAATACTTTAATACTTTTAATACTTTTAATACTTTTAATACTTTAATACTTTTAATACTTTAATACTTTAAAACTTTAATACTTCTAATACTTTAATACTTTAATACTTTAATACTTTTAATACTTCAATACTTTAATACTTTTAATACTTTAATACTTTAAAACTTTAATACTTCTAATACTTTAATACTTTAATACTTTTAATACTTTAATACTTTAATACTTTTAATACTTTAATACTTTTAATACTTTTAATACTTTTAATACTTCAATACTTTTAATACTTTTAATACTTTAATACTTTAAAACTTTAATACTTCTAATACTTTAATACTTTTAATACTTTAATACTTTTAAAACTTTAATACTTCTAATACTTTAATACTTTAATACTTTTAATACTTTAATACTTTTAATACTTTTAACACTTTAATACTTTAATACTTTAATACTTTTAATACTTTAATACTTTAATACTTTTAATACTTTAATACTTTTAATACTTTTAACACTTTAATACTTTAATACTTTTAATACTTTAATACTTTAATACTTTTAATACTTTTAATACTTTAATACTTTAATACTTTTAATACTTTAATACTTTAATACTTTTAATACTTTTAATACTTTAATACTTTTAATACTTTAATACTTTTAATACTTCAATACTTTAATACTTTAATACTTTAATACTTTTAATACTTTTAATACTTTTAATACTTTAATACTTTTAATACTTCAATACTTTAATACTTTTAATACTTTAATACTTTAAAACTTTAATACTTCTAATACTTTAATACTTTAATACTTTTAATACTTTAATACTTTAATACTTTTAATACTTTAATACTTTTAATACTTTTAATACTTTTAATACTTCAATACTTTTAATACTTTTAATACTTTAATACTTTAAAACTTTAATACTTCTAATACTTTAATACTTTTAATACTTTAATACTTTTAATACTTTAATACTTTAATACTTTTAATACTTTAATACTTTTAATACTTTTAACACTTTAATACTTTAATACTTTAATACTTTTAATACTTTAATACTTTAATACTTTTAATACTTTTAATACTTTAATACTTTTAACACTTTAATACTTTTAATACTTCAATACTTTAATACTTTAATACTTTTAATACTTTAATACTTTAATACTTTTAATACTTTTAATACTTTTAATACTTTAATACTTTTAATACTTCAATACTTTAATACTTTTAATACTTTAATACTTTAAAACTTTAATACTTCTAATACTTTAATACTTTAATACTTTAATACTTTTAATACTTTAATACTTTAATACTTTTAATACTTTAATACTTTAATACTTTTAATACTTTTAATACTTTTAATACTTCAATACTTTTAATACTTTTAATACTTTAATACTTTTAATACTTCAATACTTTTAATACTTTTAATACTTTAATACTTTAAAACTTTAATACTTCTAATACTTTAATACTTTTAATACTTTAATACTTTTAATACTTTAATACTTTTAAAACTTTAATACTTCTAATACTTTAATACTTTTAATACTTTAATACTTTTAATACTTTAATACTTTTAATACTTTTAACACTTTAATACTTTAATACTTTAATACTTTTAATACTTTAATACTTTAATACTTTTAATACTTTAATACTTTTAATACTTTTAACACTTTAATACTTTAATACTTTAATACTTTTAATACTTTATACTTTAATACTTTTAATACTTTAATACTTTAATACTTTTAATACTTTAATACTTTTAAAACTTTAATACTTTTAATACTTTAATACTTTTAATATTTTAATACTTTAATACTTTTAATACTTTAATACTTTTAATACTTTTAATACTTTAATACTTTTAATACTTTTAATACTTTAATACTCTTAATACTTTTAATACTTTTAATACTTTTAATACTTTCAGTGCACTTTGTTGAGAATGTTTCTGCTCTTTGACCTCTGAGGATGTGTTGAGTTTCTTGGACGGTTCTTCCAGATTGAACTTGATGAGTTTAAGGTTATAATAAACTGACATGATAAAACAAGCCTCCAGCTGTGCTACATCCAGATGTGGTGTTCCTGTCAGACTCTATGAGTGAAGGTCGGATCTTCATGAGTGAAGGTCAGATCTCCATGAGTGAAGGTCGGATCTTCATGAGTGAAGGTCAGATCTTCATGAGTGAAGGTCGGATCTTCATGAGTGAAGGTCAGATCTCCATGAGTGAAGGTCGGATCTTCATGAGTGAAGGTCAGATCTTCATGAGTGAAGGTCAGATCTCCATGAGTGAGGGTCAGATCTCCATGAGTGAAGGTCAGATCTTCATGAGTGAAGGTCAGATCTTCATCTCCGTGGTTCACTGATGAGAAGTTGATATCGGAGATGGAGTCGCTGCAGCGTTCGGCGTCTGGAAAGATGCAGCGAGGCAAAGTGCAGCGCTCGCCGCCCATACATGCAGCTCCACGGTAGCCATCTTTATGTTCATATCTCCCCCCCTCCCCCCTCCCCCAGGCCAGGCTCAGACCTGCTGTAATTGACTTTCTCCCACTGAGCCGCTGGAGGCTTCAGGCTGCAGAGCTGCACCGAAAAACCTATTACACATTGCTGCACACCTCCACTCCCCACCCCCCACCTCCACACCCTTACACCCCCACACTCTCTCACCCTCTCTCACCCTCTGTCACCTCTCACCCTCTCTCACCTCTCACCCTCTCTCACCCTCTCACCCTCTCTCACCCTCTCACCCTTTCACCTCTCACCCTCTCTCACCCTTTCACCTCTCACCCTCTCTCACCCTTTCACCTCTCACCTCACCCTCTCTCACCCTCTCACCCTTTCACCTCTCACCCTCTCTCACCCTTTCACCTCTCACCCTCTCTCACCCTTTCACCTCTCACCTCACCCTCTCTCACCCTCTCACCCTTTCACCTCTCACCATCTCACCCTCTCTCACCCGTTTACCTCTCACCCTCTCTCACCCTTTTGCCTCTCACCCTTTCATCTCACCCTCTCACCCTTTCACCTCTCACCCTCTCTCACCCTTTCACCCTCTCACACTTTCACCTCTCAATCTCTCACCTCTCACCCTCTCTCACCCTCTCTCACCTTTTCACCTCTCACCTCACCCTCTCTCACCCTCTCACCCTTTCACCTCTCAACCTCTCTCACCCTCTCTCACCCTCTCACCTCACCCTCTCACCCTTTCACCCTCTCACCCTCTCTCACACTCTCACCTCTCACCCTCTCTTACCCTTTTGCCTCTCACCCTCTCACCTCTCACCCTTTCACCTCTCACCCTCTCTCACCCTTTCACCTCTCAAACAGGTGTCACCACGTCGGCCCAACATGTTTCTGATGTATTTCCAGTAAACACCTAGAGATGAACAGCTGACTCCTTTCCTCTGCTCAGGTTCTGGAAGAGGAACAAACATACAAACAAACATCATCTATTTGTTTGGTCTCTTTCATGGATTTGCCAACTTAAATAACCACCAGATATTAGTGAATAAATGTTGTTGATGTTGTCTGTAACGTGACAGAAGTAAACCCAACCTCTATAAACGTCCTGAGACTTTGTGCTCGGTGTTTGGGGCGGTCAGAAAGCACCTGTAACAGGTGTGGCAGCAAAGCATGAAGCTCTGTTAACAGCATCATCACTGTTTATGTGAAAGGGAAATTAATTTTACATTTATTTATTAAATTTAAATCTCTTTAAAGCATTATTTAGAAATTCTGAAAAGGACAAAAAGTAGATGTATGTGAGGTCTGCGCTATAAATACATTGACAGTATATCGTCTTGGCAACTGGTGAGAGCTTCGTGTTCTCTACTGATCTGTGCTGAGAGGACGGAATGTATAAAAACAGCATGCTGAAGACGGCAATAAAGATGGGAGGAATCAAAATTTGGGAAATATTTCCAAAGATTACTGTTGTTGCATCTTAATGGGCGTAGACCTCCGGTTAATATGTAAACTACTGGAGCAACTTCAACCAATCAGGATGCAGCGAGAGTCTACCACTACTGCAGCTACGTAAAAAAAGCTTCGTCCCACCGACGCTGGTCGCTGATTGGTCCACCTGTCGGAGCAGCTGAGTGACATTCATGCTGGCAGAGTTTCCAGACTAACATAACGAAGTGGAGTCAGAAGTGACCATATTTGGGCGAGCTGGGGACAGCAGCGAGGCCAGGCCTGTCAATCAAACCAGCCCCGCCCCCAAACATATCTGTTAGAGTCCTAATATGTAATGAATGATGAGTTATTTCCAGAAGGACCAGAACACTGATCAGAAGTTTATCTGACGACACCACGATGACTGGAAACATTTACTGACTTGAACTTGAAGCTTTTTCAATGTGAGTCTATCTGAGCCAGCTGCTCGTGTGCAGACCCGAGAACTCCTTCTATTTCTATATCGTCTATACTTTATTTTATCAGGCAGGAATGGGAGGGGTCAGGACGCAGTGGGAGGACACACAGGTCCTCCAAGGTAATCCGACACCATCGTGACGTTCTGCAGGGTTAACATCTTAATGATGATATCATGTTTAGAACAAACAGGAAGTTCCATTTCAGCTGATCCTCCAACACCAGAAGTCTGCAGCCTCGTGAACCGTCATCAACCAGAAACCATGGCAACCACCGTCGAAGCCGAGCCGCGTACCGACACGTTGTAGTTCCCCCTGAAACTCTACTGCTGTTGTCCGTGTCACTTCTTTCTTTCTGTCGTATTTTAACTCAACGTCCTGCAGCTGCTGGTTGTTCCAGGTGTTTTCTGATGTTTTTATTTCATCTGTTTTCTTAAATTGAGCTTTCTTTCTTGGCCACCGTAGGTTTCAGTCATTCTGTCAACGCGGCTGCTGGACGGGCTTGAAAGACTGGAAATCAATTCTCACGTTTTTTCCAGACTCAAAAACCGAAGTCTCGTAAAGACGTGACGGCAGAGAGAGACGGGACGGGGAGAGAGAGAGACGGGGAGAGAGAGAGACGGGGAGATGCAGACAGACAGGAAGAGAGAGACCTGCTTCTTCTCTCCGGCTCCATGTTTTATTGAAGGGAGAGTCTAACTAGGTCAGTCCGTTCAAACCGAGCCGCTCCACCACGTCTGTCCTCACTTCACCACGGACGGCTGTCAGAGACGAGAGACGGAGACAAGGAGGTGAGATCATAGGAACCAGGAAGAGGATGGGACTGGTGGGGGGGGGGGGGGTGAATTCAAATGAAAGTATAGTGGACAGATGTTGGATGTTGACAGGAAGTTGCTCTCATGGTCCGTGATGCTTCCAGGAAACAACCTCAAAAAGAAAAGATGTCAACGTGTTCGAACAAGAGTTCACGAGGAGATCAAGGAGACGTGTTTTTATGTCGTTATCTGCACAAATAAAAAGGAGAACAAATGTTTGAATCATTCAGAGTTCATAATTTATTAAAGCTTTATAAGCTTTATTATTTTTGTCAATTTGAATATTTCTTTCTATAAATTCAGGACTGGACGACAGTTAGCTGAGCAGTCATCATGGAGTCATGATCATCGTGAGATAAACTCATCTGATCAGTGTTCTAGTCCTTCTGGAAATAATCATTCATTACAACGTCAACGTTCATCATGTGATGCTCACCGAGTGTTAAACAACTTTTTATTAGCAGAACTGGATCTTTTCTGTCCCAAAACATTTGGAGCTAAAAGGAGCTAAATAAACGCCAAAAAGGTTGAACAGCTGTTCATCAATAGACGGTAAATTAAAACAAATGTAATCTGTGTCTGAGAAGTGAAGCAATGCTGAAGGGCCTCAAAGTGCAGTACCACTGAGGGCCACCAGGGGCTGCAGCTGACACTAACATTACCAACTTTCCCTCTAACTGAAGAACCCCCAAAAGAAGAAGAATAAAGAAAGACGACCAAAACAGAAGCGTATGAAACGTTTCAGATGATCCAGCTAATAACTTTTAGATTCAACGATCCGTCAGGAGCCAATAGGAACGCTTCGTTTAACCAGTTGGGAAAATTCCTCCTTCGGTTTGTCACTTTGCTCGTCTTGTTATCTCTTAAAATCACCATGACGACCCCTCAGAGGAAGTTTGACCTCCTGGAAAAGTGCTGCAAGACACCCCAACCAAAAAAATCTGACATCCCAGAACTTATTTTAATAGTTTATTATAAATATAAAACCCAGATATGAACAGCAGGACATCTACTAATAGAGTCACAGTAGAAACCAGAGTGGAGCTCCTTTGTTCACAGAGACGAACAAAGGGAAGTACACACAGCGCCTATAGAGAGGCTGTGTGTGTGTGTGTGTGTGTGTGTGTGTGTGTGTGTGTGTGTGTGTGTGTGTGTGTGTGTGTGTGTGTGTCTGCAGGGTAGAAAATCAACACACACACACACACACACACAGAGTCTACATGCTTTGAATTAATTCACATGGGGGGGGGGGGGGGGAGTGAATGTGTTGCCATCCTTGGAGCCTGCATGCGCACTACTCCCCCCCTCCTCCTCTTCCCTCCCCCTCTCCGCGGGCGCGTCGCCGTGTTTGCGTGCGCGTCACCGAGAAATAAAGAAGAGGAAGAAGAGGAAGAGGAGGAAGGAGAGAGAGGTACCGCTGTCTTCTTCTTCTTCGTTTACTGCTGCAGTGTCTGATTCTCCCTCCACCATCTTCATCATCATCATCATCATCCTCTCCTCCCCTCCTGTCTGTCTGTCTGCCCCCCTCCTCCCCCTCCTCCTCCGCCAGTGAAGGCATGGCCAGCTCCTACAGCGACAAAAGAGAGAGGGAGGGATGGTAGAGAGACGCTGAGCGGGAGAGAGAGAGAGAGAGAGAGAGGGAGAGAGAGGGAGAGAGAGAGAGGGAGAGAGAGGGAGAGAGAGGGAGAGAGAGAGGGAGCGAAAGAGAGGGAGGGATGGTAGAGAGACGCTGAGCGGGAGAGAGAGAGCGAGAGAGAGAGAGGGAGAGAGAGAGCGTGAAGGGGAGAGAGAGAAGGAGGCTGCAGACTTTCAGAGCAGAGAGGAAGAGGAGAGGAGGAAGAGGAGCAGGGATTCAGGACTCTCCGTCGTCGCCGCTTCAGTATGTTGTTCTTTCTCTTATTTCTGAGCAGCTGCATGTCTCCATCACTCCTCTGGTTCTCCTTCTCTGGTTCTCCTCTTCTGATTCTCCTCCTCTGGTTCTCCTTCTGATTCTCCTCCTCTGATTCTCCTCCCCTGATTCTCCTCTTCTGATTCTCCTTCTGATTCTCCTCCTTCTGATTCTCCTCCTCTGATTCTCATCCTTCTGATTCTCCTCCTCTGATTCTCCTCCTCTGATTCTCCTCCTCTGATTCTCCTCCTCGTCTTGTCTCTCAGCTGTCAGTCCTCTCATCATCTTCCTGTAATATTCTGCGGTATGTTCCTCTTTACGGGGACGCTGTCTTCCTCCGTCCTGCTGCTGTTGGTGTCCCCGTCTCCTCTGATCTGTCCCCGATCTGTCCCTGTCTCCTCTGATCTGTCCAGTTCTCTTCTGCTCTGTCCCCATCTCCTCTGTCCCCTTCATGTCCTGTTTCCTGTCCATCAGCTCCAGTGTGCCGTGACCTTACGGCACCTTTAGATTACGTCTAATCTCCTGTTTCATTCATGTCTATATATATATATATATATATATATTATATATATATATATATATATATATATATATATATGTATGATTCTGTTATTCTATGAGGTGTCAGCTGCTTATATTCTATAATATATATCTCTATATAATAACATGCGTGTTGGTCTAATCTTTCTCTGATGACTTCATGCTGAGCTGAAGTCTGTTGTGACCTTAAGAACCTTTTTATTACGTTTATCTGCTGTTTTTAATTTGAACATTGAAATGATTAATGACTGAATCATCGAGCTCGGTGCTAAAATATTAGTAATTAACCGAGATTTGAAGATCTGAGTAAAATAACAGAACTTAAGTTGAAGTAAATTTGATGTGATCACTAAAGAGGGAAGTCTTGTAGTAAACATGAAAGCTGTGAACATCTCCTGGTCAGAGGAGGAGCGACAACCTCACAACAGATTACAAGTTAATCCATTTTAATAAAACCTGGACATGCATCAGACTTTGTGTTAAATGTTCGGTGAGCAGAAGAAAGTTGAGGAGCAGAAGGAAGCTGAGGAGCAGAAGGAAGTTGAGGAGCAGAAGGAAGTTGAGGAGCAGAAGGAAGCTGAGGAGCAGAAGGAAGTTGAGGAGCAGAAGGAAGTTGAGGAGCAGAAGGAAGCTGAGGAGCAGAAGGAAGTTGAGGAGCAGAAGGAAGTTGAGGAGCAGAAGGAAGTTGAGGAGCAGAAGGAAGTTGAGGAGCAGAAGGAAGTTGAGGAGCAGAAGGAAGCTGAGGAGCAGAAGGAAGTTGAGGAGCAGAAGGAAGTTGAGGAGCAGAAGAAAGTTGAGGAGCAGAAGGAAGTTGAGGAGCAGAAGGAAGCTGAGGAGCAGAAGGAAGTTGAGGAGCAGAAGAAAGTTGAGGAGCAGAAGGAAGTTGAGGAGCAGAAGAAAGTTGAGGAGCAGAAGGAAGCTGAGGAGCAGAAGGAAGCTGAGGAGCAGAAGGAAGTTGAGGAGCAGAAGAAAGTTGAGGAGCAGAAGGAAGCTGAGGAGCAGAAGGTTGGTGGATAGTTGAGCTGTTGCAGAGGAGAAACTTGCATGTTTTTCAGTTCCCTCCAAACGTCACAGCAGACGTGATGTAAAGTTTGAAGACGAGGAACTGTCATCTGATTGGTCGTAGCTTATCTGACCTGCTCATGTTGAGACATGGAGGACATGTGCAGTCTGTTCCTGATTGTCTCCGTCCCTCAGCGGTCTGACGGTTGTTGTCTGACTGATCTGAGGTCTGTTGTTGTGGTTCTGGCTGTGCAGGATATTCTCATCTCGTCTGGTCGGTTTGGACTCACCAGAATCGAAGCTGCTTTTCGTGGCTCGGCGTGAAGCGACGTCTCTCCTGGCGGTTTTTCAGAGTAAACAAACAAAGTAATGAGAATAACTTGTTTCCTGTCTCAGACGAATCAGAGCCAGTTCAGAGCTCCTGATCTCCACCTGTGTGACGGAGGATATGAAACACAGCTCGGCTGACACCCGACCGGTCGTAGCTGCTCTCAGATCAGTTCTCCAGCTGTAGCTGTGGTCATCACGGCTCAGAGAAACCAGACCTGCTGCAGCAGTTCAGACCCGGTTCTGTCCAGTCTGGTGGTGAGAAGAAGAATTGATCTTCTGTCTGTCTGTCATTCAGATCTGTTCCTCATGAAATGAAACAGATCCGGTTGCAACAACAATGAAAGTAGTTTTACGACCGCAAAGTCCATCAATCATCTCAACAAGTCTGCATCTCACAACATGAGAAAATGAAAGCCAGAGTAGTGAACCGTTTAGAGTCCTGCAGAACCAACAATTCATGACTGAACGTAACAAATCCACTTCCTGTTCTGTCACCAAACAAAGAGCTGGAGATACTTGGTGACTTCATCCGGCCTCGTATCTACCTTATGTTTGCTTTGGCTGTCCAACCGGTTTGATAGTCGGCCTCGGCCTGCTACATTTATCTGGTTCCATCAGTTGTACCGAAACCCACTAAGTAGAAACTCCTCTGGTTTCAGAAACCTGTTTTATAAAAATAGAACATGCAAACATGAAAATTTAGACCTGAGCTGTGTTGAAGAGTGAAACTTTCGACTTTAAACTGAACTGAACAGAAGCAACAAGCTGAGGGTTCGGTTTGTTTCATGGTCTAACAGTTCAGAGAGTT